>NW_026944025.1:0-159560 GCF_033296635.1 Dichotomopilus funicola
TTGCTGCTGACTGGTCCGTGCGCCCAGCCAACGTGCTGGCCATCAGTCCGTGACATCTCCCTAGCAGCTCTAGTATATTACCGTTTAATATAACTCCCTAGAGGCTAAGATAGAGGAAGTAGAGGTAGTGTATATTGTCCTAGACGCCAAGATCGCTTACCTATATAAGCAGAAGAGGATATAGTTTAAAAAGATAGTACGTACTGTTTCTCGTAGCATCGATTCGGTAGAAGAGTTAGAGCGGGTAGAACGGGAGGAGGCAGGAGCACTGGCTATGCCGGGGGCTTTGGCTGGTCTACCTGCTTTAGCTGTTCCATCCTTTATAGATGCCTCTAACCCTTCTTTTCTTAAGTAAGTTCCTATCCTCTGGTTTTTAATAAATAAAACAGTTATATAGTATAGTAGTAGTATATATACTATTTATAGTATACTTACTGTCCTTTCTTATAGGGTAGTAAATATAGGCCTATATAAGGTTATAGGTTTAATCCCTACTATAACCTTTATTTCCTCTCTTTTTTTTTTTTGCTAACCGTTAGTCTTAGTTCCTCTATATCTTTCGCCAATAGCTTCAACTAGTCTTTTCTAGGTATATAGGGTGACTAGGGTTCTAGTGGTAGAAATCCTATAACTTCTCTAGGCAGTTGACTAAATTCTCCGCTAGTTACTACGAGTTATCTTCAAGGCTAAAGTCTAGCTATTTGACCAAATACTCTAGTTACCCTTTTGTAATTCTTAAGTTAAGGACCTCCTCTATATCCTATTCTTCTTCTTCATCCTCTGCTTCTGTATCTTTGTTGAGTCGTGAGTTTTTAGATGCCAGTTCTAACAGTGCTATATGAAAAACGTTCGTTCTTAGCTTTATAGTCGATAGGAGTATAAGGGTATAGTTGTTCTCCGAAATCTTTTTATCGATTTTAAACGGCCTAATCTTCCTGAAATCGAGTTTCTTATTAGGTCGTTTGGTTTTGAGATTTTGTAAACTGAGGTAGACTTTATCTCCCTTCTTTAGGTAAGGTCCCTTAAGCCTTTTTTAGTTATAGAACTTCTTTATCCTTTTCCTTATAAACTTAAGTTCTTCTTTAAATATTATATATAGTAAGCTTATTTTATCTACTTTAATAATAGCCTAGGGTACCTTAATATCAGGTCCCTACCTTAGGTTAGGTTTATATCTAAAGTTTACGAAGTACAGTATGACTTTTATTATCTCGGTTTCCGTTATATTGTAAGCTAGCTATATAACGGGTAATAACTTAATCCAGTTATCTTGTTAAAAGTTGATATAAAGTTATAAGTATTATTTAATAATCTGGTTAAGTTATTCTATCTGGCTGTCTATTTATATATAATATACTATTGATAACTTGCTTTTCGTTCTAAGTCTCGTTATAAGTGCTTGCTAGAATTTTGATATAAATTTGATATCCTAGTCTATGATCTACTCTTTCGGCCAGGTACAGATTGATATAATATATCGATAAAGTATATCTACGAGTTGTTCTACTGTCTAAATCTCCTTATAGGGTAGGAAGTAGGTCTATTTAGTAAGTCTATCTACTATAGTGAGGATACTATTGTACTTCACCTGTGTTATAGGATCCCTAGATTCTAGCAATTTGGTGATAAAGTCTATAGTTACTGAACTCTATAGTCGTTCGGCGATGGGTAATAGCTATAATAGCCTATAGGGTTTATATTATCCTGGTTTACTCTATCTATAGAGGTTATACTTGTTAATAACCTCTTTAACCTTTTCCTTGAGGTATAGGAAATCGTAGTATTGTTTAATCTTGGTAGTTGTTTTCCCAATTCCTATATATCCCCTAAGTTTTAACTGGTATACTTCAAGCACAAGGTCCTTCTGGTCTCGGGTCTTGATATAGGCCTTGTTATAGTACTAGAGCCTTATTCTATCCAGTCGTAGGCCAGGGGTACTTGCCTCTAGGTCTATCTCCTAGTTAGCCTATTCCCTGCTGGTAATGGTTCCCTGAAATTCCTATCCCTCTTTTTCTTCCCTAAAGACTATATAGTACTCTATAAACTGTTATAGGGGTGTTTCCTCCTCTTTCTATCGTTAAACAACTATAGTCTTATAGTCTTTAATCAGTTGTAAGGTATAGTAGAGTATACCGTCTGTCTACTGTTATAGTAGCGCTGGTAAGTCTTCTAGTATATTACTATCTTAGTGATCAGTTCTTCTACTTAAGGTATCTACTTATATATTTTCTATACCTTTCTTATAGTTAATTACAAAGTTAAATTCCAATAAAAACTCTACTTATCAGGTCTATCTCCCGTTCAAGACTTTAGTCGTTATAAAGTACTTGAGATTTTTATAGTTAGTATAGACCTATACTAGGTAGGTAGTCCTATTAAAGTACAGTCTCTATTCCTAGAATACTTTAATAATAGTAAGTAACTCTTTATCATAAATAGGGTAGTTAAGACGGGGCCTGTCTAGCTTCTTCAAAAAGAATACTATCGGATATAACTTCCTGTTCTCGTCCCTTTATCCAAGTTGTCCTCTAACTATAAAGTTCGATATATTAGCCTCTACCTCGAAGGGTAGGTTAGGGTCTGGTAACAGAAGTACTAGATCTACTAGGATACTTTATTAAATTCTCCTAAACGTCTGTTCCTATATATCTCCTTATTTGAACTCCACTCCTTTTTTGGTAAGTTCGTATAGTAATTGTACGATATTACTGAAGTTCTAGATAAATATCTAGACGAAATTTATAAACCTAATAAACCTCTGAACCTCTATAGCGTTAATAGGCATTGGCTATTCTGTAATTGCCTGAATTTTCTAAGGTTTGATCTTAACTCTACCAGACGAGATTTTATAGCCTAAGAAGACTGTCTTTTAGACGTGAAATTCGCTTTTTTCTTTATTGACCAACAGTTGACTTTTATATAGTACGTCAAACACCTATTATATATACTGTTAGTATTCTTTAAGTATCTTAAAGTAGATAAGAATATTATCTAAATAGTATATTATAGACTTATTAAGATAGGGTTAAATAGTATGATCGATTACTACTTAGAACGTTATAGGTATATTAGTAAGGCTAAAAGGTATTACTAGGTACTTGAAGTATCTATAAGGTATCCTAAAAGCTGTTTTCCATTTATCCCCCTCTTTAATATAGATATAGGTATATACTGTTAGAAGGTCGAGATAGGTGAAGTATTAGGCTTTAGCCAACTGATCTTAGAGTTTTAAAATTAGTAATAGAGGATATCTATTTTTAATAGTCTTACTATTTAGCTATTAGTAGTCTATATATATCCTGAGTTTCCTATCCTTCTTTAGGACAAATAATACTAGATATCTAGCGGGTAAAGTTAATAGCTAGATATATCTGATCTTTAAGTTATTATCTAAATATTTCCTTAATTCGGCGTTTTATTTCTCGTTAATATAGTAAACCTTAAAGAACTTAAGCTGTGCTCCCTCCTTTAACTTGATTTTATAGTCCTAAGGTCTATATTCTAGGAGCCCCTTAAGATGTTTGGCTTAAAATACTAGGTGCCCTTTATATTCCTGGGGAATTTTGCCAGTTATGGCAGTCTTTATAGTCCCCCTATAGTAGGTGAACTTATTATTCCCTGCTTCGATACTTATAACCTTAAGTATATCGATCTTTTCTCCTCTATATTTAATGTTTACCGCCTTAACTAAGCTGACCTACTGCTCGATTATAAGCTTTCCTTTTATATCAACTAAGATAATAGTGACTTCTTAATCTACCTATACCTCCTTCTATTGTTATAAACTATATTTCCTAGAATCTAGAGCTTATTGTTTATTACTGACTATTTCTTATAGTAGGCTTATAGGGGTTATATTCCCTTATACTTTACCCTATTATAGCTCCTTTCTTATACTTCTTATTTTATTAGTTAGATACTCCTATAGGTTATATAGTTGTAAATGGCTACTATCCTTCTAACTAATATCTAGGTTATATTCCTTATACTAGGGTAACCCTAAGATTATATCCTTGGTGGTTCCTATATCTATAATATCAAATACTACCTTTATAGTTTTCCCTTCTACCTCTATATCCAGAGGTTTGGTTTCTCTTTTGACTATTTAGGTTGGGAACGGTCCTTATACTAGGTAAGGTACCTTCTTTATTCTCTAGGGAATCCTATATTTATTAACTAGGATAGGGCTAATAAGATCTACTTATAAGCTACTATCTACTAGTATTAAGGTTTATAGATGATTCTACTTAGTAATAACCTAGAGCCTATTATCTTAGCTTCAGTCCTGAACTATAGCTACCTCTATTAGGCTAGCTAGAAGGTTATTATAAGGTCGTCGTTTATACTAGTTCTACCTATATTATATAACCTATTGTTTTACTTCTGAGCTTAGTAGTTTATAGGCTCTTTAGAGAGCCTTAAATCTTTTCCTAAATCCCTTTAGTATTATAGGACGTTCCTATCTTCTCCTTGGCTTATAGCGTCGATTATTCGGTGCTCCTTTAACTACTTAATTACCTATAGTATAGGTTATCCCTACCCTATAAGTCGCTTATTAACTTTCTAAAGCTTCTTGATTTTATACCGGCTCTATTCTAATTCTTCCTATTGATTTCCATTTATTTCCTATAGTTATTATTACTCGTAGACCCCTTTTTAGATCTTTATTTATAGGCTGAAAATTTCCCCTTTTAGTCTATTGATCGCTTTCTATAGATTATCGATCCTATCCCGAGACTTAAATATCTTCTTTTTAAGGTAATAGACGTTAAATCCTAGTTCTTCTCCTTCCTATATAGTGTTCTATTCCCTATTAGTATCTTATATAAGTGTCTACCTATTATATATAGATATATTAGTTCCTTTGAAGAACGGTACTATCTATCTGAGTTTATCGGTATAGAGTTAGTAGTCGTTGTTGTTAATAGGTCTCTACTTATCCTAATATTTCCCTTTAAGGTCTATAAATATCTCCTCTTTAAACCTGAGTCTTTCTTCGTCGTTAGGCCTTATCTATCTTCTATAGTTATAGATATCCTCTAGATTATCCTGCCTATAACTACTAGCTGTAACTTCCTTGAACTTAACTCCTTTCTTAATAATAGCAGCTTCTTGTCTTAGTATTAGGGACTATTAGCCTAGGGTCTTGCCTTATCTTTATAGGCCCCTATATTTATATTTATAGTAACCCTTCTTTCTATAGTTATAATAGGTGATATTAGACTTATTATAAGGCTACTTGTTATACTACTAAGTCTAGATTATATTAACCTCTATAGGTCCTAGATAAGTATTAAAGGCTATACTTCCCTATTGTTTTTTTCCTTTATTAGTATAGTTTCCCCCTATAACTAACTTCTACTGTCCTTTCTTCTATTACCTTTTAATATAGAAGTAGTCGTCGATATAGATAGCCTTAGTAATATACTTATCTAGATTATCTAGGTGATCTTCCTTATAGAGTTTATCCTTTATATCCTCTTTTAGGCTATTGTAAAATAAAGATATAAGCTTATCTTCGTTGATCCTAGCCTAGATAGTGTCTTGCCAGAATAGTGTAGTATATACCAAGGTGGACTTACTCTAGTAGAGTCTGGCCAACTGGTCCTAAGTATAGACCTTCTCGTCTCTATCCCCGAATACCTTTGTAAGTTCTGCTTCGAAGCAAGTATAGTCCTGGAAGACCTTTTAGGTAAACTCCTGTTATTCCTCTGAAATCTTCTCTATATGGTCCTTCAGGGTAGGCTTAAACTATCAGGCTGGTTGACCTGTGAGTTAGGAGGTAGTATAATAGGTCTTAGTATGCTCTGAGCGAAACCGGTCCTAGTAATGTTCGATATAGGAGGCTATTTCTGTAAAGAACCTTAAAAGGTCTTCCTTCTTGCCCTTATACTTGGCTAGAGCCTCTATCTTGACCTTAGGCGCCTTAGGAACGGCACTGCTGTTGTTCGACCTTTTGATGGCCTCGACTCGAGCGGCGTTTTCGTTAATGATCTGCTAATTGACCCGAAGCTCGGCCTCGAGTCTGATAACCTATTCCTGGAGCTCGATAAACATCTTCTCGGCCTTCTCTTCGCTGACAGGGACCTTAGGCGTAGAGCCTATACTAACGTTAGAGGATACAGCGTTTATATTATCTGATATACCTTTGTCTAAACTATAATAGAATCAAAGGGAGTAAATAACGTATGACGAATTGTATTAACTATACTCTATAAGGGTTTACTAAAGGTAGGATAACTAGGGTTATAATTCGGTAAAGCTAAAAGGTTTATAATAAGATAATGATCTAGTCTTAATATTCGTAGTAACTAATAGCAAACAAGTTATATTACTTATTGGAGAACTCCTAGAGTCCTTTAGAACGAGTAACTATATACCTATCTAGATAAAGAATGTTCCTAAGTATCTTATACCTGGATCTTATAGATCTTAAAGAGATCCCGTCGAGCCTATTGGCTCTCAGTCCCTCTTTATCGATCCTGGTGTTAGCTCTTATAGATCTCAAGAGATCCCGTCGAGCCTCTCCTGATTGGCTGTATAAGTGATTGGCTGGTGGTGCGTCCCGTGCCCCACCTTTATGTGCTACGGGCTGTCTTCCGCGGCCCAGTCCGTGATACTATACGGGCTAAGCGGCTAAGCCAATGTACGGCTTACGGGGAGGTTGGCCATATAAGGACCTCCCGGGCGTGCCCGAAACGGTATTCAGATGTTGTGCGGATTGATTGAATTGAGTGCTATTGATGGCTGTGGTGGTGGCATTCAGGGGTTCAGGGGCACAAGGTCGATGCCGCGTTTGATGCATTTTGTAGATTATATAAGCTATTTCAGGTTTACGTAAGCGCACGGACCCGTGCGCCTAGTGGGAGCCCATGCTTTGTTCGATTGACGGCCAACCCCGGGCCCACATAACGATGCGCCTGGATGTGGGGCCGAGGGGCAACTGCTAGGCATAGCTTGATGACGAAGGTCCAGCTTCAGGCGGTAGTTAACGTGAGCTCCAAGCATTGAGGTTGGGCGTTGTTGAGCCTGGTAAGAACACCATCCGTTTGAAAAACAAACGACGGTTCCTCCGACACAGCCCGGTACCTGCCGGTGATTTCCCGCATCCCACTAAACGCAGCTCCTCTCTAAACCACAAACTGTACTACCGGCTGTCCGTGACTTTCAACAAACAAATCGAAGCTGCATAAAGTACCTACCACGTGGAAACACATCGCCTTCACCATGCTGCTACGGCTACGCTCCCCGGATGGCATGTTCCGCCAGATGGCGGACAACGACGATACATTTGGTGATCTTATCGAGAAGGTACTCGCCATTTCCTGGATCTCCTCGTGCAATGAAACAGAACTAACCAACCTGCGATAGCTTCTCCCCCAACTTCCTACGACCATCAACCCACAATCCATCACTCTCTCGAACCACCCCGGCGGCGGCGATGCGAAAAAGATTGGGGACATTGCCAAATTCAAGATCAGTCAAGTTGGGTTACGGCACGGCGACCTCATCTTTGTTAGTTACCAGACTCAGGACGTGGCCTTAACCAACGGTGCGTCCGACGCCGACCAGCCTTCGCTTGTTTCCTCCACCAACCGACTCAACGGCAAGCCGATCCTCCCGACCGAAGACCATCCCATCGACCCCCCACCGAACACATCCGCCGAGCGGATCAAGAACCCGTGGGAGGTAGTCCGACAGTCACCGCTCGACGACCGGCTGGACAGGAAGGATGGCAAGATCCCCAGGAAACGGGACAAGATGTGCCGGCACGGGCCCAAGGGCATGTGCGACTACTGCATGCCGCTAGACCCCTTCAACGCCGCATATCTCGAGGAAAAGAAGATCAAGTACATGTCGGTGCACGCCTACATGCGCAAGACCAACTCGGCCACCAACAAGCCGGAGCTGGGGAGCTCCTTCATTCCTCCGCTGGTCGAGCCCTACTACAGGGTGAAGCGGGACTGCCCGTCTGGTCACCCCGAGTGGCCCGAGGGCATCTGCACCAAGTGCCAGCCGAGTGCCATCACGCTCCAGCCGCAACAGTTTCGTATGGTCGACCACGTCGAGTTTGCCTCGCCACAGATCATCGACAAGTTTCTCGATGCGTGGCGTCGCACCGGATCACAACGCCTCGGGATTCTGTACGGTCGATATCTGGAATACGATGTCGTACCGTTGGGGATTAAGGCCGTGGTGGAGGCCATCTATGAACCGCCACAGGTCGATGAGGTGGACGGCGTGTCGCTCAATGCGTGGGAGGACGAGGAGGCGATCAACACCGTGGCCAAGGCATGCGGGCTGCAACAGGTCGGCGTGATCTGGACCGACCTTCTCGACGCCGGACAGGGCGACGGAAGCGCCGTCTGTAAACGCCACGCCGACTCGTACTTCCTGGCTTCCCAGGAGATCACCTTCGCCGCGCGGATGCAGGCCCAGCACCCCAAGCCGAGCAAGTGGAGCGACACCGGCCGTTTCGGCTCCAACTTTGTCACTTGCATTATCTCGGGGAACGAAAAGGGCGAGATCTCCATTGCAGCCTACCAAATGTCCAACGACGCCGTCGAGATGGTGCGGGCCGATATCATTGAGCCGTCCGCCGATCCCACCCAGATGCTCGTCCGCGAGGAGGAGGAAGATGACGGGTCCACAAGCCGGACACGGTACATTCCCGAGGTGTTCTACCGCCGGATCAACGAGTACGGCGCGAACGTTCAGGAAAACGCGAAACCTGCGTTCCCCGTCGAGTACCTCTTTGTCACCCTCACGCACGGCTTCCCCGAGGCGCCCAAACCCTTATTTACCGACAGCGGGTTTCCCATCGAGAACAGGCAGTACGTCGGCGAGGCCCAAGAAGTCTCGGCCGTCGCAAAAGCGCTGCGGTTCGGGCAAAAGGATAATTCCTTACCCGTGTCTGATTTCCATCTGCTCTGCTACATCCATCAGATGGGCGTTCTCGGCAAGGTATGTCTCCAAATCTCTTCCCATCTCCTTTAATCTTGTAATTTTGTTCAATACATAGTGCCAACCCTCTCACCCTTTTTTGTTTTCTCTCTCTACAGGAAGAAGAAGCCCTCCTTTGTCGGGTTGCCACCCTGCACGACCTGGCCGAGGCCTTCCAGCTGCGTGCCACTACGGGCTGGCAAACACTCCACATGATCCTGGAATCCACTGGTGAGAGACTTCCCAAGCGCCCCCGGCCGTCACTGCCGCCGTCATCGTCGTCATCAAGAAGGGGAGAAGAGGATCATCCCGCTGCCACCACCAACACAGGCACCAACGGCCAGCAGCTCCTTGGCAGTGGTGGTGCCCATGTTTCCTCGGCGGCCTTGACCCCTTCCTTTCCTGCTTCTGCCCTTCAGAACGGTAGCGGTGAAAGCGGCGGCGGTAACGACGATAAACATGACGATGGCGATGACGATGACGACGCTGGAGAACCTCTTGCTAAGCGTTTTGCTGCTGTCAGGCTAAACGGATCCCACCACCGCCCTTATCACCAACGCGATCGTCGCCGCGAGAACGAGAACGAGGACGAGACTGATGGGTCTTGATTAAAGCGTATCGGGTTCCGATGGGTTGGCATCCTGGGTTTTTCATTGGCGGGGTTCTTTTTTTATTTTCCCGCTGTTTTCTTTCGGCCATGGATGAGGCCCGGGACGGGAGTTAAGGGGCGCGGATAACTAGTACCAGAGTAGTAAGAAAAGGGAGGTGATGAGCAGGCAAACAACCTAAGCTTTAGGAGACAAGAGATGGCCTATTTAGCTTATAGACCGTTCGGTGGCGAGAATACCAGGAATGGGATGGTGGTGGCGCGTCTTTGCATCTGAACCAGGGGACGGTTGAGTGGACGGGATGTAGCATATTCGTTTTAGGACTCGAATAGGGCGCAGAATAAGGAACATACACATATGTGTGCTGATATAATTATACACTGGAGATGTGAGAAGGGGGTCGGGGGCTGAGGTAAGGTGTATTTGCTCATGAATGTGATGTGACTCGGCTTTTGTTTACACCGGTTGTTTACGGGCTGGCTGGGTGGGTAAAGCCAGACAGAGTAGAACAAACAGAAGGTTACTTAGTAAATTAATCAGAGAGGAAAAAGTTATACAACACAATAACGAATAACGTTGACCCGCTGTGAAACCTTCGGGCATGATAGGGCATGATGGAAATATATGATGCGCTGTCATTTATCCTATCCCCCCTTTTTTCCTTTTCCCTTTTCCCTCTCGTACATCCATCCATCCGTCCGTCCGGCTTTTTAGTCCCCCCCATTCATCAATCCGATCGTCCCGTCCGTCGCCGCTCACAAATAGGTTCAAATAAAGAACGAAAAACAAAGAACACAAGGAACACACTCACGTTCTTTTTTTGTTGCTCACTGATGTGTGGGGGCCAGAATCGATTGCCGCAGGCCCCCTCCGTCCCAGTTGGTATTGGCACAGGCGGCAGTTCTCACCCAGCATCGATCGCTTCGGCGGCCACCAAGAAGGTCTAGGTTGTTGACCGTTATCTAGAGAACCCAACGCTGTCTCAACTTTTCCGTCTTTTGGCCGTCTGCATTTCCGCCTCAGTTCTCAACCTTTGAATTTGAATTTCCGCGTAAACCCGACGACTTCAGCATACTACCTTACCGAGGTACCTACTTTCACACCATGACTTCATCAGTTTTCCACATCGCGCCCCTTCCCAATCCGCCAGTGCCCCTCCCCCGTGTGCCAGGCCCCAAACTAGCCCCTTTCACTCCGAATGCCCGAGCCAATATTGAGTTTGTTGAGTTTCTCGGCGAGGAATACAACGTGGACTCTCAGGTCTGGAAGGTCAAGACCAAAGTAGCTGGGCAGCCTCGCCTGTTTGCTCTCAAGACGGTACGTGATGAGACGCAGCATATTGGTTCGGCGCCGGCCCAGTTCACTCGGAATCTAACTCGGAATGCCCTCCCTAGTTTTACTTCCGCCACTCAAACTTTCTCCGTAAAAACCAGGGCGGGGACCTTACAAGGCCACTTGCCAACTCTCAGCTCTATTCCGACTACTTTGACCCTTTCAACTGTGAGTGCCGTGCCTATGGCTAACTCAAGGAAGCAAAGCGCGAGGACCTGGCCGTCAAGGCCTACGGCTATCTCCTCCTTACCCCTGAGCAGGAAGCCGAGTTAGCCCGGAAGGTAACAGGCGAGTCCACCCCGCCCCCCGACGCCAAGGCGGACAAGGCCCTGAATGGCCACGATTTCTGGAGGCGGCAGGAGGAACACCGCGGACTGCCTGTCCGGGCCATCGTCAAAGAACTCGTCCCTAGGGGGGAATTAAATCCCAATATAGCCCAGGGCATGTGGGCGGGCCTGAAATCCCTTCACTCTCTGGGTATATTCGTGGGAGACACCCACGGCGGCAACTACCTGGGCGGGAAACTCGTCGACTTTAGCCGCTCATGGACCATGTACCATCCGGCCATGGTCCAAATCCAGCACAACATACGGGAAGGCATGATGTCGGAAGAGCTGCAGGATCTGCTCGATCATTGCTACTTCTTAAAGGGCAGTCTGAGGGCGATAGCCATCCCCGACGACCTTGAGGCTTTCTGCTCGGGGAATGACGAGTACAAAGGCCGCCCGTGGGCCTACAACTGGCTCAAGTGGGAGAAAGACCCCGAGGCGGCGAAAGCGTTTGTGGAAGAAAGGTTATTTGAGAGGGCGGCCCATTGATATCGCGGCGCTACCGTGGACCTTTTGTAATGTAAGATTTGCTGGCTATCTCTCCTACTCTGACGAACTTGGGGTTACGAAATAGCGGGAGGGGTAGTACTGATTCATGGTATAATATGCGGTCCTATGCGGTATCGGCGCATAACCACAACGCAGCATGATTCCATTCGTGTAACTGTGCCTGAGTTGGGGTCCTGGAGGGCGTCATCCCGCGCTGACCTGACATGAGCGCCCCGACTGTCACCCTACGGTAAAGCGTATAACGACAGTGGGCACGGGCAGACCCGAAACCGACGGAAGAGTGGGAGTAGTGTGTCCAGATCAGGATCGAGATGTGACTGGTAAAGTCGAGATAACGCTCGCTTGTGAACAGCTGTACCCGGCCGTTTAGGTTCCATCGGACCAAGGATGCTGCAACGCCTCTCGTGCTGTGATCCTCCGCGGAGGATCCATGTAGGTCATCTTGCAGATGAGATCCCCGAACCGGGGGTCCACCTGCTGCCACCTCCCAAAGGGCAACCTCGGATTATCCTCGTTGAAGGCACAGAGTAGTTTTTTGAGACGCTTGACAAATGGATTATCGTCTCCCCCGTGGTAAGCAATGAACCCCTCGAAGTCCTCCATCTCGCTGGCAAAGAATGATAGGTGGCGCCGGAGTATCAGTTCCGCCTGATCCTCGGGAGAGGCACGGTTTGCCTCTTCTGAAAAAACACCATCCTTCCTGTCCATGCAAATATTGCCTGAATATATGATAGTGAGTACTTATATGATGTATTTTCTATTCACGGAAGAACCTACCACAATAGCAAAGGAGTAGATATCCGATGGGGTACTCTGGATTCCCCGAGCCCAAGCCTCTGGACTTCTCCAGAAGTGGTTCCCTGACAAGCGGTCTGCAAGGCCCCTGGCCTTGGGCGGAAGTACTACCGCAGCTTCCAGGTCGGTGATCTGGACGTTACGCCATCCAAGGTCGCCGTTATCCTGTTTGAAGGAATCCAACATGACATTGGTGGGTTTGACATCTAGAATTATATTAGTATAGATATCATACGTTGGCAAAAGGAAAGCTGACCAGTATGGATGATATGTTGATCGTGTATATCAGCGAGTCCGGTGAGAGCATTCCTGATGATGACCGTTTTGGAGATAGAAGAAAAAGCTGTGATGTCGACATGAAGCAGTCCCTTCTCGAGGTACGGGAAGACAAGAATGTGCCGCTCGGGAATACTATCTACAGCCGTTCGGGTATGAAGAGAGTGCTCGACCTGCTTATATAGCGGAATGACGTAATCGAAGTCACCAGGGATGATGTCCTTGAGGATGAATTGCTTCCCCCGGTGTCTGAAATTGGGAGGTAGTTAGAATCTTCTGTCTTGTAACCGTACGCCGAAGAGATCGTAGGGAAATGCTCAACCTACGTCGCACGGTATACACACCAAATTCTTCCAGCGGCAAGTCGCTCGGAAAGCACTTTGTCGACGACATAACAATTGCCCAGAGACGACTTGAGTTGCACTCCCTTGGACACGGGCTGTTGTCCGATGGAAGATGCAGAAGTGGGGGCGGAGACCGAGGACAGGCTGGCGAATTGATTCGAACGGTGTGTTGCGTTTTGAGGGGAATTCTGTGGGCGAGGATGAGGGCGTAGGAGGAGGAGAGAGGACTGGCAATGTGACAAAACACGGCGGCGAAGGGTCTGCGCAGAGCATTCAACTGCGCGGGGTCCCATTGCACCTAATTCGCAAAGTACCGGCTTTAAGCAGAAAGACAACGTAGACGATTGTTTTGGTACTAATTCGTGATGTTTGCGATTGCTTGATTCGTGTTAGCTGGTGGCTAGTCTCAGCTCCCGAGATAAAGCGTACCTAGGTGCCTGAGGTACTAAGCTAGATTTTAACCTCAGATTAAACCTACTGACTTTCAGTATATCAATAACTAGAGGTATAGGAACCAATTGGGAGTCCCCTAATAACAGTAAGTGAATACCAATAGCCCAAATTCGAAATCTAGTATTCTAATGTCCCCTCGCTGTGGCCAAGAAAAGCGGCAGTGTAAAACGTATAGTTAGGTAGCCTAAGTCCAATCCATTAATATTCATTCAAATCTTACCAGACTTCGATTGATTTACTCTTTTTCGTCTTTTTTCCTTTTTTTGATTTCTTCTTTTTAGCCTTCTTGGTCTTTTTTCACTTTTGTGGAAAAGTAAATTACCTATCTAAGGACTTGGTCTGCCGCTTTTTGGCCATAGCGAGGTCCCCTCTTTCTTGATGGGCACATTTTGGGTCTCGACAGGTCGGGCTCCACTCCCGGACCGGGCCCGGAGCGGAGCCCGTCTCGGAAGCGAGTTGGCGGGCCAACTCGGCCACTCTCCCTGAAGGCCATCGGCCATGATCTATCGCCAATGCTCATGGTCAGGGCCTTGGCACAAGCATGGCCCGAGGCCTGAGCCCTTCACAAGCAGTATAGATAGGTATAAATGTAAGTTCCCCTAACTACACGACAGCTTGGCATTATCACTACCTATCTTTCTCCTGCTCTCACGGAGTAGAGCAAGCTAAACCGCTTCAGGAGCCTGCAAGAATAAAACATAGACGTACCCTACAACCCCTGGATTTAACAACGGCAATTAAATAAACAAGTGAAATGTAAAATAGACAACAGGAAAAACAACTAACAAGAAAAACGACAGTAGAAACAAACTAAACAGAAAGGGAGTCACTGCTGTCCAGAAGAATGCCTTCAGCCTTGAGGTTCCCAACGGTCTCGCTTGTCCACTCCTGGCAGCGTCGGAGGGGTGTCTTCTTGTCGATCCGTTTAGGTCCGTCGAACTGCTTCGCCGGAGGGGGGTTTGCGCGACAGATGGAGTCGACGCGAGACAGGTCATGGGCCCGGACCCATCCCAAAGACGACTTCGATATAAAGGTACTTGATAAGTCGGGCTTCGGCTCTTGTCTAGTCTCATATGTCATGCCGTTCTGGATGTTGCCTTTGACTTGAAAGAGAGTTCCGGATCCGTCGTCTTGGGTTTCTACGAAGATGGCATGATGGTTCCGCGGGGCTCCTAGGGATTCGACGAGGTAGACAGGATAGGCTGACATCTGGGAGGCGGAGAGTCCGAAAGGACGAGATTTTGTTTGTTTATACGATGGGTGGTAAACTGGAGATGGATTGTCGGAAAGTCTACCGGTGGCTGGCTGCAGAACTGGAGCGTGTTTAAGACCAGGACTCTTTAAGACTGCGGATGATCATCCCAGCTGGAGAGAGAACCTTACATGAGGGTATAATATGTAGTTAGGGTTAGGGTTGGTTACGGTATGTTACCTCACCTTGACTCTTAACCCAGGGCCCCAAGCGACTGACCCCTTCCCAACATCCCACTTCCCTTTTTTTCGCCTTTACCATAGGTAGGCTCGTAGATAACACGCACTTTCCTAGTTTCCGACAACATCATCTTCACTCGGGGGAGGGGTAATATTTACCAATGCCTAAGGAAGCACCATACGATGTCCTCTTCACGGACCCGTCTCGGAATGACGCCGATCCTCCTCTACCAACTCCAAATGACATCGACGGCTCTGAAGTTTTGCTCCATCAGTCCACCGGCTGTCGTCTCGTAAAGTTGCAGCAGAAACAGCAGAAATTCGTGACCAAGTTCGGCATTCACGTCCACCCCATCGAGGCTCATAACATGCTGTATGTGACAAAAACCACGACGATACCAGTCCCCAAGGTTTACGCCATCTACCGATGTCATGATGAGAAGCAGCGCATCGCCACATATATCGTCATGCAATATATCCCGGGTACGACGCTCCTCAACTTGTGGGCCAGCTTGGACCAGGCTCGCAAAACCGACATCGCCAGGACCCTTCGTGGCTACTTCGATGAGCTCCGGCGACTGGAACACCCAGAACACCTAGCCGGCTACTTCGGCAACATCGCCGGCGGGCCGCCACTGGACGACATGTTCTCGGCGACGCAGGGTGCTGCCGACGAGGTCAAGACGCCATTTGCAACCGAGGACGAACTGATCGACTGTATCATTCGGATATACGTGCTCGAAACCGGCGAGCGGACGAGCCATAAGACCCGGTATTACCAAAATGTCCTTCCCACTTTCCTTCACGGCAATGGCTCTCCCGTCTTCACCCACAACGATTTTTAGAGGAAGAACGTCATGGTGCAGCCTGACGGGACGGTAGTCATGATCGACTGGGAGTTTGCGTCCTGGTATCCGACGTATTGGGAATATTCTACGGCTACATTTGCCAACGGTGGTTGGAATGATGATTGGCACGACTATGTACGCATGGCCTTGGATGAATACCCTATCCAGTCCCTTTGGTTGTCGAGCATGAAGCTTGAAATGTGGAGCTGAGGTGGCAGATACACTCAGTAATGGTAGGGAGCTTTAGCTCCTTAAACTAAATATCAAAAATCTCCCCGATGCCTTCCCCCCCGCCCCTTCGATTCTCCACCAAATCAAGCCTCCACCCCTCCCAATTCTTCAGTGACCGCTTAATCTCCTTGATTCGCTCGATCCGCGTCTTTTGCTCCTCCTCCTGCGCCCGCCGGAATGCTTCCTCGTCAAACTCCATGTCATCATCCTCCAGCAGGCCATCATCGTGGCCGTGGCCATGTCCCTGGGTATGATGATGACCATGAGCATGATGAGCATGGGGGCCGCTCCCACCTGAAGCGGCGGAGGCCGCTGCGCCGGTGATGGCGTTCAGCCCGCTCGTAAAGAACTCGCCTAGCCCAGCGCCACTGCCGGTGGTGATGCCCTTCCTCGCCGGCGCAGAGGCAGAGGCCGCACCGCCGAGGTCAACTGTCTCAAACCGGCCGTGGCCACTCCCGCTGATACCAGCAGCAGCCGCAGCCGCAGCCGCATCGTCTTCCGGGCCGACCTGCATCTCGCGCCTCTTCTCCTGCCAGATGCCCCGCCGCAGATCCGTATTCTCCGCCTCGAGCTCCCGCACCCTCTTCTCCAACCGCAACCGCCCCTCATCTTCCAGCTCATCAACCCCTTCATCATCCCCACCACCCTCAGCCGCATCCTTCTTCCGCAGCCGCAGATTCTCCGCTTCGGCGCGCTCCAATTTGCTCTTGAGCTCGCCGACCTCCTTTTCCGCGCGCTCTTTGTCCTTCCGCAGCGCCTGCGTCCGGCCATCCTGTTCCTTGTGCAGCGTTGTGAGCGTGGTCACCTTCTTCTCGAGCGCGTCGACCTTTTTGACTAGCTCATCCTTCGCAGTCGTGGCTTCGGTCGCTTGCTGCTCGAGCGTGCGTAGCTTCGTCTCGGCCGATGCGCGCTCGGAGCCTTCCTTAACGGCCTTTTTGGAGGCCGTCTCCAGCTCGGCCTTGACGTCGTGCAGCTCGCGCTGCGCGAGCCCGGCCGCCTTGTCTGCCCGCGCGAGCTTTTCCTCCAGGGCGGTGATTTGTTCCGAAGGGGTGGACGCCGAGACGGAGAGGCGCTCGACCTGGGCGCGCAGGCGCGACATCTCGAGTTCCATGGTCTCGATCGTGGAGGATTTGCTTCGGAGCTGCGCTTCGAGCTCCGTGGCTGGTGGGGGAGCGGACATGGAGAGCGAGGGTGACGAGCCGTGGCGCCGGGTGAGCTGGGTTTGCAGCTGGCTGTTTTGTCGTTGGAGCGCGGCAAGGTCGGTTTTCTATCGCTCGCCAGTCACTGGTCAGCCATACTTCTCGCAACACTGAGCGTCCAACTCCAACAAGCATACTACTACTCACCAGCTTGATAACCTCCTCATTCCCAGCCCCAGCCCCAGCGCTCACACCCTCCCGCAAATCCGCCAATTCCCCCTCCGCCTTCTCCCACCTTCTCTCCGCATCCTTCGCCTCCTTCAGCAGCCCCTTATTCTCCCGCTCCAGCTCTTCAATCCGCTGCACATGCTTCCGGTAGATATCCGGGGCCGTCTCCCCTTCAGGACTGAACACGCCCAGTCCTGTTGCGGCAGCGCTCGGTGAGAGAGGCGGGACGGGGGGTATGCTTCCGGGCGCGGTGGACAGCGAGATGGAGCCTTGCCGGAACGAGGTCGATCGCGCTTTGGATTGTTGGGAGAGAGAGGGGGTCGGTTTGGACTCGGTGGTAGTAGTGGTGGTGGTGTCTTCGGGGATGGTAGGAAAGGCTTCGGTCTGTTGGTTTTCGTCATCGCCGTCGTCGTCTTCTTTTTCTTCCTCCTTTTCGTCCTCCTCTTTTTCGTTCTCCTTCTCTTCGTCTTCAATTTGCTCCTCTTCCTTATCCTCCTCCTCTACTTGCTCCTCCTCCTTTTTCCCCTTCTTGCCCTTCTTCTTCTTCCCCTCGCCTACGTCTGACGCAGAAGCAGTAGTAGTGCCAGGGTCCTTTTTCCCACTACTGCCCTCGGTCTTTTTCGCTTTGGCCTTCCGCATTTGATCGAACTGAATTTCCCCAGTCAACTATACCGCACCGTGAAACCCCCCGAGCCAGTGGATAAGACAATCAGCGACATACCTTCTTCTTCGCCGCAGCCTTCTTCTCAGCCTTTGCCTTTTCTTCGTCCATCGTGCCGGGGGGACTTTAGGTTGCCCACTTCGTCCAATCGGTCAAGCAAGCGCGCACAATTTATGATGAACCGTGAGAGAGAGAGAAGCAACCAAACGGGCAATTACTATGTCAAATGTTGATCAATCAGAACAACGGCGGTTCAGAGAGGCTGAAGTACTGTGGTGTGTGTAGACAGCACCAACGATGCGAGGTGGCATCAGAAGGAAGCTCATCCCGCCGCAAGGAGCAACAGGGGTAGTTAGTTAATGTCAACCCCCCACTGCCCCACCACACAGTGCGCTGCACAAACCTCAAACTGCCCTGTCTCACCTGTGCGTCATCCTCAACAACCACCAAAGTAAAAGTATCCCAAAAACAAATTCCCTCAAATCGGGAAACGTGGTTCTCCGAGGAGATTAAATAATTAAATAATGATGATAATAATAGCAACAACAAACAAAATCAGAAGCCAGAAAGCTCACCCCCACTTCTCTCAACTCCCGATACCCATCAGATGGAAGGAGGGACTTGGAGATGGGGTTGGTCAGGTACAAAAAAGCCATTTGGTGAAATGAGGAAACGGGACGGTAATTCAAGGATAAGGAGAAGGTTGTCTAAACCGAGAAGTAGGTACCTTCTCTCTATATCCAACATGACGGTTATCAACAAGGAAAGCAGCAAGAGATCACTTCACCAACACGACATGGCAATCACAACAGTACACACACAAGAATCATCACTTGTAAAAGTCTAGTTATTTGCTTCCGAGACCAGTTTCATAACCGCATATTCCGCCAAACCAGGCAGACCCGAAATAACCTCTGCCAATAATTACCCTGCATTCGTCAGGGCCGGTCCCCTTTTCTTCCTTTTCGCCCTCCCCCTCTTATTCGCGGCGTTCTCCTCTCGGTCCAGGAAATTCTATCGCTATTCTGCTTTCCCGTGTATCCTTCTACATAACTCGTCACGCTTCGCTGCTGTGCATCTAAAGGATCTGCTGGAACGCGCGGTTGATGGGCGACCGGATGTTGGGCACGTCCTTCCAGAAGTTGATGGTGGCGACGGCGCGCTTGGCAATGCCCTCGGTGGTGAACTCGAACTTCTGTTGCGCGGAGGACCACAGGTTAGCATATACTCACATAAAGATCAAAAATGCACCAAACTAGGCTCCGGATAAGCAAAAAAAGGGGGGAACGCACCTTGTAGACATCCTTGTACGCGCCAGAGGCACCGAAGCGGTTCAGGCCGAACTGCTCGTGGGTATACCTCTCCCAGCCGATGGTGCTCATGACCTCAACGGACAGCGACGGGATGCCGTCGGGGAGGACGCTGAGTCGGTACTCCTTGGACTGGCTGTCGAACACCTCGAAGCAGGGAAGCGAGACCACGCGGGCCTTGATGTTGTGCTTCTCGGCGAGCTCCTTGACGGTGTCGATGCAGATGGACACCTCGGAGCCGGTCGACACCAGGGTGATGTCGGCGCCCTCCTGCTCGTGGAGGACGTACCCGCCCTTGATGGCCTTGTCGATGGTGGAGCCCTCGAGCTGGGGCAGGTTCTGGCGCGAAAGCGCGAGGATGCTGGGGGTGTGCTTGGACACGAGGGCGACGTAGTACGCGGCGCTGGTCTCGTTGCCGTCGGCCGGGCGCCACACCATGCAGTTGGGCAGCGCGCGGAAGTGGGTGAGCACCTCGATCGGCTGGTGGGTCGGGCCGTCCTCGCCGAGACCGATCGAGTCGTGGGTGGCGACCCAGATGGCGCGCACGCGGGAGAGCGCAGAGAGACGCACGGCACCGGCAGCGTACGAGACGAAGTTGAGGAAGGTACCGCCGTACGGGATGATGGTGCCGTAGGCAGCGAGACCGTTCATGATGGCGCCCATGGCGTGCTCGCGCACACCGAATCGGATGTACCGGCCGGCGTAGGTGCCGAGGCCGGTCGCGGGGGGCTGGAGGTCGATGGCGCCCTTCCAGCGGGTCAGGTTGGAGCCGGTCAGATCGGCCGAGCCACCAACGAGCTCAGGAACGGCCTCAAAGATCTTGTTGAGCACGATCTCGGACAGCTTCCGCGACGCAACGGCAGCGTCCGCGGGGGTATAGGTGGGGAGATGCTTCTCCCAGCCCTCGGGGAGCTCGCCCGCCAGGCGGCGGGCCAGGTCAGCGTGCTCGGCCTTGTACTGCTCGGCGTACTTGGCGAACAACTGGTTCCACTCCTGCTCCTGGGCGGCGCCCGAGGAGGCCACCTTGTTGCACAGGTCGTACACCTCCTGGGGCACGGCGAAGCTCTGCTCCGGGTTGAAGCCGAACTTCTCCTTGAGCTGCTTGATGTCGTCGGCCTTGAGGGGCGCGCCGTGCACGCCGTGGGTGCCTTGCTGCTTGGAGCCGAACCCGATGATGGTCTTGAGCTGGATCAGGGTGGGCTTGTCCTTGACCTCGCGGGCCTTGTTGAAGGCGGCCTCGATGCCCTCGAGGTCGTGGTCGCCGTCCTCGACGGTCAGGACGTGCCAGCCGTACGACTCGTACCGCTTCACGACGTCCTCGGTGAAGGCCTGGTTGGTGTCACCGTCGATGGTGATCTTGTTGTCGTCCCACACGGCAATCAGGTTGCCGAGCTGGAGGTGGCCGGCCAGAGACGAGGCCTCGGACGAGACACCCTCCATCAAGCAGCCATCGCCGAGGAAGGCGTATGTGTAGTTGTCAACCAGGTCGAACCCGGGCTTGTTGAAGACGGCGGCGGTGTGTGCCTGGGCGAGGGCGAGACCAACAGCATTGCTGATACCCTGGCCGAGGGGACCGGTGGTGACCTCAATGCCGGGGGTGTCATGGGCCTCGGGGTGGCCGGGAGTGATGCTGTCGACCGACTACCAGATGGGGGGAAGAGCGTCGTGTTAGATTAGCGCGCACTTTGCACAACAACAGCCAATCACGCATAAGGTGTCTGGCACATGGAGCACATGGAGTACAGGGAGGACATGGAGGAGAGACTTACCCGGAACGCCTTCAAGTCATCGATCGAGAGGGCATAGCCGTAGAGGTGGAGGAGAGCATACTGCAGCATGCACCCGTGCCCGTTACTAAGCGCAAAATAGTGTGAGCCAATTTTGCCCCTCCCTGAGCGATATCTTCCATTGCCACCAATGCATAATCGCCCAATGGCTGGACCCCTCGTTTGACGTATCGGGTAAAACAAAAACTTACGAGAGGACGAAGCGGTCGCGGTTGAGCCACTGCGGGTTCTTGGGGTTGAACTTCAGAAACCGGTTAAACAGAACGTGGGCAACGGGAGCCATGCCCCTGGTCCGAGTTAGCGGGTAATATTCCGGAATCGGCGGCTATCCCGGTCCATCATGGATATCCGGCGCGCGATCGGGGGACAGAGGACATGGAGAAAGAGAACTCACATTGGGGCACCCGGGTGGCCCGAGTTAGCATGGGCAGTGGCATCGGCCTATGTCAGAGTAAAATCTGTCAGCAAATGATTCCTTTTGTTGCCATTCCCAAAACTTCGCGACACCTCAATGCCGTGCCGTGCCGCGAAGAAAGAGCTGTCTCGAAAATAACCGTCGCTTGGTGGGGCAGCCAGAACGCGCTCGATTTTTGGCGGGGGCGGGGTTCTTGCTCGGTTTGTTGGGAGAGAGGGGCAAAGGCGAGCGAAAGCCAAGCAATGGAAGCAAAACTTACCGCCAGCACGCGGATCGTGTTGATCGCGAGCCTGTCGACGTCGGTGTAGCCCATGATCGCTGTGTTCGGTCGGGTGTTCTGAAAGGTTGGTTCAGGTGTACGTCCGAAAGGAAAGGAGCTCAGGTCAAACAAAAGTTTTGAAAAGGCTGCGGTACCTAGGTAGAAACTTAGGGCAGAGCTGGAGGGAAGATGCGGAGGAGGAAAGAGAAGAACGGGAACACGAAGGCGAGGCAAAGGCAAGGTGGGGTGATAGTTTTATGTCAATTCAGGCCAGGTCCGGTTCCAACGGATGGATCAGTAGGTTGCGGCGTGGCGTCTCTTGGAACAGAAAGCCGCCCGCGGGGTGTTTGGAGGGGTTGAGGGGCGAACGACAGACACCCCCACACCCCCCAAGACGAGGACCCCTCGTCTCATCATCATGGATGCACCAGGCAGGTGGGGTATGTGGGAAGGTGGCATTAGTCACGGTCTGTCTGGGCTTACAGAGAGTCAGTGGCAAGAGGACTCTTGCCCGACTTGCCCGGTACCCAAGTTTTGCTCGATTAGGCGAATGTATGTACTCCCTCGATCAGGTACTAGCGAGATAATATATCAATGATAACTGTATGATTCAAAGATCATAACACGCTCGAAGATATGATACAGTGAAAGTCATAACCCTAACCCTAACCCTACCCCCGATTGACTGTTTTAAACTGGACGTCAGCCCAACCCATTCCCGACAGCTCGAGGTCGATATCGGGAACCTTGCTGGATGAATTTATTTCCGGGGCAGAACGAAAGAATGGGAACTAACATCATGTCCAGGTGTCCGTATGTGAGTCTCGGGTATGTAGTAGTTTTTGCTCCTAATACCATATGCACGCCCTTCGTAGTTCTCGCTACTTGTACCAAGTTAGCAACACTGAAAGATGTTTGCTGCAAAGGCTCAGGAGAGTCCTTTATCAGATGTTTGACTCGATGTTTACCCCACCAGGCGGTTCCCAAATACCCGACCTCCCTACTGAGTATTCCCCAAAGGATAAAATGTCTCTGCTGAGTCTGCTTTCTCTCGGCCGGCCTTGATTCAACCTTAAATTTCTTTCGTCCGAGCTTCGCTTCACCGCCAGCGTCGAATCGGTCGAATTGGCCAATCGAAGACATTCCAGCTTTTGTCCGGGCGGGGCCGGGGTGTGATACTGCGGGGTCCACTGCAACCTGTCAAGCCCCGGTCCCGATCCAATTCTTTTGGGGCATCTGGGGCCACGAGATGTTCTTCTGGGAAAAAAGAATTGGGTTTCCATGCGAGAATGGCCTGATTTCTTGAGCTGTTACAAGGCGTATTGCAACACAACTACCGGTGCAAACTGGGTTGATAGTAATTCTGTAGAGGAAAAGAATAAACATGCCTTATTCATATAAAAGCTCGTCTGGACTCCCCTTCGAGGTTGCATGCATTTCAACACCGTAAACTTTGAACAAATTTGGGCCCAAGCTTGCCGTCTCTCATGTCTCCGGCCTCGGAACAGTCACTGCACCAGCCAGCCAGCACTATGAAAAATTTTGCGGCCGCACTGGGGTCGAGGGTGCAAAATATTTCGACGGAACAGAAGAGTCACAGCTTATCGGAAGTGTTTATCGGTCCCCCCACCCCCGGTCGATTCCCCTTCTTTTTTTTTGGCCCGGTCGATCGCGAACCTCAACCTTTGTCATAATCCATAACGAATTCCCGACCTGTGTTTCCCTCCCACCCAGTTACGCAACTCCACCAAAACAGGCCGGGACGGCACGCGACACTGTCAATTGACGACAACGAAGGACCGGAGTGCTGTCTACGGCCTTGAAACAAGAGGAATAAAGAAGGGTCGGTCGCTTGGTTCCGAGGTCGCTTTTCTCCCCATCCTCCTCCCCTTCGTTCGTTCGAGCCATGTTGTCGGCCGTCTACAAGGCGGGCCGCGCCCCAGCCGTCCTCCGCCATGGTCGCCGCGTGCCCGTGGCATCGTCACAACTGAGCAGCTTGACTGCTGCTCCCCAGACCACTCCCGCTCCCTTCCGCACACAAACCGCTTCGCCGAGCGCCCGGTTGAGTCAGAAACGGCTTTTCTCCGCATCCCGGGCCCTCGCGAGTGGTACTGCGCAGCCCGCGCCGGACCCGAAGGCATACCTCTCGAGCGGGGTGGTAAAACCGAGGGAGCACATCGACGTCAAGAAGGTGCTTGTTATTGGCAGTGGTGGTCTTGCCATTGGCCAGGCTGGAGAGTTTGACTACTCTGGTATGTTCTGTTCTCTGTCGTGGACTTGAACAATGAGTCATACGGAGGTAAAGAGGAAGACTTTCGGAGGCTAACAAGTATGGTCCCCTCCCTCAAACAGGCTCACAAGCCCTCAAGGCCCTGAAGGAGGCCGGCGTAGCCTCGGTACTCATCAACCCCAACATCGCCACCATCCAGACGAACCACGCGCTCGCCGACGAGGTCTACTACCTCCCCGTGACCCCCGAGTACGTCGAGTATGTGATCCAGAAGGAAAAGCCGGACGGCATCTTCCTGTCGTTTGGCGGCCAGACCGCGCTCAACCTGGGCGTGCAAATGCAGAAGCTCGGGCTGTTCGAGAAGTACGGCGTCCGCGTGCTTGGCACTAGCGTGAGGACGCTGGAGCTGTCGGAAGACCGCGACCTCTTCGCCAAGGCCCTCGACGAGATCAACATCCCGATTGCCAAGTCCATCGCGGTCAACACGGTCGACGAGGCGCTCGATGCGGCCTCCAAGATCGGCTACCCGATCATTGTACGTGCTGCGTACGCGCTCGGCGGGTTGGGGTCCGGGTTTGCCAACAACGAGGAGGAGCTGCGTAACATGGCGGCCCGGTCGCTCACGCTGTCGCCTCAGATCCTGGTCGAGAAGTCGCTTAAGGGCTGGAAGGAGGTCGAGTACGAGGTCGTGCGCGACGCCAACAACAACTGCATCACGGTGTGCAACATGGAGAACTTCGACCCCCTGGGCATCCACACGGGGGATTCCATCGTCGTGTCGCCCAGCCAGACCCTGAGCGACGAGGAGTACCACATGCTGCGGTCGGCCGCTATCAAGATCGTGCGGCACCTGGGGGTCGTGGGCGAGTGTAACGTGCAGTACGCGCTTCAGCCCGATGGCCTCGACTACCGCGTCATCGAGGTCAACGCCCGGCTCTCCCGCTCGTCCGCGCTGGCCTCCAAGGCAACTGGCTACCCGCTCGCGTACACGGCGGCCAAGATCGGCCTCGGTCACAGCCTGCCGGAGCTGCCCAACGCGGTAACCAAGACAACGACGGCCAACTTCGAGCCGTCGCTTGATTACATCGTCACCAAGATCCCGCGCTGGGATCTCTCCAAGTTCCAGCACGTCAAGCGCGACATCGGCAGCGCCATGAAGTCCGTGGGTGAGGTCATGGCCATCGGCCGTACGTTCGAGGAGTCGTTCCAGAAGGCCATCCGCCAGGTCGACCCGCGCTTCGTCGGCTTCCAGGGCGAGAAGTTTGCCGACCTCGACTCGGAGTTGCAGAACCCCACCGACCGCCGCTGGCTCGCCGTCGGCCAGGCCATGCTGCACGAGAACTACTCGGTCGACCGCGTGCACGACCTGACCAAGATCGACAAGTGGTTCCTGTACAAGCTGCAGAACATTGTCGAGTGTACGCGCGAACTGCAGCAGGTCGGCAGCCTGCAGGTGCTCAAGAAGGAGCAGGTGCTCAAGGCCAAGAAGATGGGCTTCTCGGATCGTCAGATCGCCCAAGCCGTCAACAGCACCGAGGACGAGGTGCGCGCCCGCCGTCTCGAGTTTGGCATCCGCCCCTGGGTCAAGAAGATCGACACCCTGGCCGCCGAGTTCCCCGCCGACACCAACTACCTGTACACCACCTACAACGCCTCGTCGCACGATGTCACGTTCGAGGACAAGGGCACTGTCGTGCTCGGCAGCGGTGTCTACCGTATCGGCAGCTCTGTCGAGTTCGACTGGTGCGCCGTCAGTGCGACCGTGGCCCTGCGGGAGATGGGACAAAAGACGGTCATGATCAACTACAACCCCGAGACGGCCAGCACCGATTTCGACACGGCCGACAAGCTCTACTTTGAAGAGCTGAGCTACGAGCGGGTGATGGACATCTACGACCTCGAGAACGCGAGCGGCGTTGTGGTGTCGGTGGGCGGCCAGCTGCCACAGAACATCGCGCTCCGGCTACAGGAGGCCGGCGGGGCCAACGTGCTGGGTACGGACCCGCGCAACATCGACAAGGCTGAGGACCGGCAGAAGTTCTCCGAGATTCTCGACAGCATCGGCGTGGACCAGCCGGCGTGGAAGGAGCTGACGTCGGTCCAGGAGGCCGAGAAATTCGCCGAGCAGGTCGGCTACCCCGTGCTAGTCCGGCCGAGCTACGTGCTGTCCGGCGCGGCCATGACCGTCATCCGCAGCAAGGACGAGCTCAAGGACAAACTCGAGGCCGCGTCCAGCGTGTCGCCCGACCACCCCGTGGTCATCAGCAAGTTCATCGAAGGCGCCGAAGAGATCGACCTCGACGGCGTCGCGTCCGACGGCAACCTGATCGTCCACGCCGTCAGTGAGCACGTCGAGCAGGCCGGCGTGCACTCGGGCGACGCCACGCTCGTGCTCCCGCCCGCCAAGCTGGACGAGACCACCATGGGCCGTGTCAAGGAGATCGCGCAGAAGATTGCCCAGGCCCTCCAGATCACAGGGCCCTTCAACATGCAAATCATCAAAGTCAACGACCCAACCGGTGCGAGCGAGCCACAGCTCAAGGTCATCGAATGCAACCTGCGTGCCTCCCGCTCATTCCCCTTCGTCAGCAAGGTCCTCGGCACCAACTTCATCGACGTCGCTACCAAAGCCCTCGTCGGCAAGAACGTTCCGCCCCCGACCGACCTAATGACCGTCCCGCGCGACTACCTCGCCACCAAGGTCCCACAGTTCTCGTGGACCCGCCTAGCCGGCGCAGACCCGTTCCTCGGCGTCGAAATGTCCTCCACGGGCGAGATGGCCTGCTTCGGCAAGAACCTCGTCGACGCCTACTGGGCCTCCCTGCAGTCCGCCATGAACTTCCGCGTGCCCGAGCCCGGTGAGGGCCTCCTTTTCGGCGGCGAGCTCGGCGACACCCGCTGGCTGACCACCGTCGTCGACTACCTCGCGCCCCTGGGATACAAGCTGTACGCGGCCGACCAAGAGGTCAAGCAGTTCCTCGAGTCGACGACCAAGCACAAGAACGTCGCTGTCGAGGTGATTGAGTTCCCCAAGGAGGACAAGCGCGCCCTGCGCGAGGTGTTCAAGAAGTATGATATCAAGGGCGTGTTTAACCTGGCCCGGGCCCGCGGCAAGACGGTCATGGACGTCGACTACGTCATGCGCCGCAACGCCGTCGACTTTGGCGTGCCCTTGTTTATGGAGCCTCAGGTTTGTTTACCCTATCCCTTTCCCTTAACATGTATATCCATCACCTGTAACTCCTGTAACAGCTGCTAACTTCTGTGAAAAACAAATTATACAGACGGCCATGCTCTTTGCGCAGTGTATGAGCGAGAAGCTGCCCCGGCCAGAAGGGATCCCCTCCGAGGTGCGCCGGTGGTCCGACTTTATCGGCGGGAAGCCCTTGTAAATAACCAATTTATACCCATACAACGTATACGGAAATGTTCTTTTTTTTGATACCACCGCCGACTTAACCTCGACCTAACCTACCCACTATTTCCAAACAATTGGAATTGTCCGTCTATGTTTTCCCCTCCGCTTTGCCCCTTTTCGAGTTTGTTTTCTACCTAGCTGCTTCCCCTCTCTCCTCTTCAATTTCCTGTTCCATCCTGTTTTCTTCCGGCCCCCACAATCAATCCGGACCCCAAACGGGGTTGGGCCAGAGCCGACAGAGCCGCGGCACCGGCCGAGCCGCCCAAATATGAGACAAAGTCGACCGAGCGACCACAGTTTTGGGTCACACTATCCGGACTGTGACCACCTTTAAGGTACGTTGGGCTGCGCTAGAACCAACGGCCCAGGGGCTGGACATGTTGCCGGATGTACCATGTGTACTAGCTGGTGTGAGTTGTAACTTCAAGTTGTAACATGTGTTGGCCAACCCAAAACGAAGGTCCAATGGGAAGACGGCACTAGCTACCCAACAAGTGTTTCCTCTGTGTTTCCAAAACATATGCTATATGCGGATGAGGGCGGCGGCGTCGATACCGGGCCCCGAAGACCCTGGCCTGAGTCCCGGGCCCCGGGTCTCAAAGGGGAACAGACGAGGTCGCCGGCTCGGCCACGTCAACCTCGCTGTACCGAGCCTTGTCGAAATCTATTTTGGATCGTACTGATGAATATAGCGCCGGGCCCGCTACGTGTCGTGTCGCGACCGCAACTGCTACTTATATAGGGGCCAGAGCCGGCTGTTATCTTTCCGTGGCTCAAACTCTAAGCATACCCGTTCCGTTCCATGCAACCTATCGACCTCCCGAGCCAACACACATCTATCCTATTGTGGTCCACATTGTCTTTACTATTCCACAGTTTTACACACTCCCCTGCCGTTATCATGCCTACCATCCTCGAGGTCCTGCAGCGTGAGAACCCGAAAATTATCGACCACTGGGCTGGTTCCAGCTACAAAAATACCACCTCAACCCGCTTCGATGAGGTTACTCTTGATGATGGGCCCAGGGCCCATGTTCAAGAGTGGAAGGACTTTACCCATATAAGTCCGTTGCAACGCCTAGTACTACACCGACGGAAATCGTCACCGAGCATAACGTCGATATGCTAGGTATTGTATGGTCCTGTAACATCGAAAGGCAGCCCCTTAAGGCGGCTAGCGCTATCCTCCGCAAGCGGAAGGGAATGGCAACCGCCCACCTGGCACACGTACCTAACCCGACACTTGCATCTAAAGCCATGTCGTGGAAATACGAAGATGATTCGGCGTCTAGTATGAACCCCGATTGGACCGTCCAGGACCGTACCATCACAAAGAAGTACCGGTACAGCCATCACCAAGACCCCCTAAAGCCTCTCGTCTATGCCATTGGCGATAGTAAGCTCAAGCAGAAATGGAAGTCATCCTGGCTAAGTCTTAGGGACTCTGACTGCACTGTCGATACGGACCAGCCCTATCATATGCCTGGCACATCAGCCCTGCCCGTCCAAAAGACAAAGAAAGTCAACACAGAGCGTATCAACCCCCTGAAGCAGATGGCCACCTACTGCCGCTACGGCGAGACGCGATACGGCCACATTATCGCCCAGACCGAGCTCGTGGCCATGCGCGTCCGGCGCATTCCTGGCACGGGCAGCCGCCCCGCCGCCGCCATCGAGTACCGCAGCATCCCCTGGTCGGCCTACGGCCACGGCAAGCTGACGGCGCACCTAGCTATCTGGGCGCTTGGCTGCATGGGCATGAACGACGCGCACCGCAACACTGAGGGCCCCAACGGCGCCGCGCTCCCGTATATGGCCAAGCTCACCTGGTGGGTGGGTTGAGGACGAAGCCAAGAAGACCTTCACCAACGTCATTTCCCAGCGTATCCTCAGCGCCGACAGCTGGGGCAAGCTCAAGCCCGGCGTCACCCTCCACACCGACGAGGCCAGCGGCAAGAGCCCGACCAGGGACTTCGTCGGCGGGGTCCCGCCCGTTCCCAGCCTGACGCAGAACATGGCTAATCTCGACCTCGGCACGCCTACCGGCACTCCGCCGGCGCCGGCGCCGAAGAAGAAGACCCCCGCGGCGCACCCTACGACGACCACCCCTTCCCCGGCCAGCAAGCCGAAGGCCTACACCAAGTGCAAGATCAGCGGGAAGTCGCACAGTCTCACCCAGGACAAGGCAGGAAACTACTTTGTCATGGGGTCCGACAAGAAGACCGTGAAGTACAAGATCGTGAAGGACGCCGCCAAGAAGGCGTGGGTCGTCAGCGGGACTGCCACTGTGGTCCAAATGGAGTAGTATTGAAGCTTTGGGGGACGCGGGGGGCGTGACGGGTATGGATATATGTACGCAGGCCGTATTGGCGGGTAGTTAGGGTTGTTGTTGGAAGTTGCATCCGCTGGTTGGAATTAGCATAGACTGCCGCAGGTCGGATGATAAATGAAAAATGAAACCGAAGTACCTACCTAAGGTATAAACGCTCCAAGCCGTTGATCAAGGATATCGCTGTAGGCTATGTACCTAGATGGAGCCAAAAGGTAAAATCCTTCCACCCTTGGACCTGGTGAAGTTGGATGAGGGAGAGGGTGAGTAGACGGGTAGATTAGTGTGTCTGTAAAAGCGGGGTGGGAAGAGATAGTAAGCAAAGCAAAGCAAAGCAAGACAGAGCGAGCAGGCAACTGAGAATGCAAAGAAGTGGTATAATAGTCGAGTTTAGACGTAGTGAAGTCGTGGAATGAATTTTGCGACTAAATACCGCCTCTGTCTGTTCTCGTTTATCCGAGCGGGGTATTCCCCATTCATTAATGTCATCATCTATCCATTCTACAGACCTAAACTCCTCTATTTTCGTAAGCACCATGCTATAAACACCCATCCATCTCTCACCCACTCTCTCCGCCCTCTTTATCCCTCCCTCCGTTTCCATCAAGACCCCCCTCCCCCCCCTCATCAGCCCCATCAAACCTCCCCCAAGCCGGTTTATTCCTCTTCCCTTCCCCACCGCCAACACTCTTGAACTGATACCCCCTCGCCCTGGGCCGCTCCGCCGCACCTTCGGGGAAATCAACCTCATACGTCTGTGTAAAACGCGCCATGGCTTGGTCGAATGTCTCTTGCCTCTCTATTTCATCCCTACCATTCCCTCCATTCCCATCATTGGAGTTGAAGTTGGAATTGTTGTGACTGCCTGATTCTGTAGAGCTTTCAGAAGGACCGTGTAGCAACGTGTCGCGCACGCCCTGGAAAAAGGAGGCGACCACAGCGTGGTTATGGATCTGCAGGAGGGTCCAGCCGAGCATTTCGCGGGCGTGCAGGAGGTGGTGAACGTAGGCGCGGTGGTGGGCGGTGCAGGCGTAGCAGGGGCAGGTGGAGAGTGAGGTTAAGGGGGCGAGGGAGGAGGCGTGGACGGGGTCGGAGAGGTCGATTGCTAGGGGGAGGCGGGTTGTTTTTGTGGTTGTGGTTGTTGTCGTTTGTGTCTGTGTCTGTGTCTGTGTCTGGGTCTCGGGTTGTGTTTCTGATGTGAGCGGAGGAGGAGGAAAGGTAAAAGACAGAGCTAGGCCGGCGTCGGAGAGGGCGTTGATAAACGGGATGGTGAAGAGATCAATACCGCCTCGGGAGATCTGGCGGAGGATGTGGTGCGGTGTGGGCGGGGTGGATAGCGACAAGCGCGGGAGAGGGAGTAGGGACGGGTAGTGCTCGGCCACGTCGCGGAGGACATCCGGGTTGTGCACGGCCAGGCCGGCTAGCTGGCCCGTCGGGACATAGTCCTCGGCTAGGCGGGAGATGTACTCCCACTGGATCGGGTAGGGGACAGGCAGGATGGGGGCAAAGGTAGCTGTCGTCGTCGTGCTAGTCCGGCCCCGGGTCTGGAGCGAGGCGAACCACTCGACGATCCACTCGTCGGTCCGCTCGGCCATGCGCAGGGCGCGCTTGGAACTCGGCGTGTCGGTGCTATGGGTCAGGTCGGCGAGGGGGATGGCGATGTCTGGAGACAAGGCTGTGACGGCCGAGAGGTAGTCCTGCGTGGTCACGGCCTGGAAGCCGGTAGAGGTGAAGACGGAGATGGATTTGTTGGTGTTGCCCGAGGGCGCGGGTACGGCGGGCAGACGGCGGGCGGCGAGGACGGTGGTGACAGAGCGGGGCATGGCAGTGAAGGCGTGCAAGCGGGGGGTCGGTTGAGAGACATGGCCAGCTGGAGAGGGAGCACCTGCAGGAGCGGTGGGCGTTTGGTAGACGGGCGGTATCCTCTTGGGATGGTGCTGTGGCTTCTCAATGACTAGAAGAATTAGTTAGCCTGAGACCCTATGAGTCCAATTCTCGAGACCACACAACAACAGCTTACAATCTTCCAGGGCCATATACGCCCCTTTCGTCTGCAAATGCCGGGTGATGTTGTCCGGAGTGAGATGTGGGAGCGTGCCCCTCGATGTGACGCCGATAAAATTGGGCGTGTCGATGGGAGCGCGCCCCGCAATGGCCAGACGCCCGAGACGCGCACCTACGCCATCTCGTAGCGTACCCTTGAGCACCTCGAATCCCATCGCGGCCGCTTCCCGGTCGTGTGGTTCCCCGTCGGCCGTCATGCTTGAGACGGTAGCGAGCCGTGAGGTCTGTCGGGTGTCGATCCCGAACACTTTTAGCGAGATTTTCCCCCGGACTGGGCCTGTGGTTCAGGGGTTCAGTGGGCTGATGGGCCCGCGTCTCTGGTGCTGAACCCTGCGTCTCGTGGCCGCTAGCCTTGACCAAGTCCGGTTAAATCCGATGAAAGGTGGCAAACGTCTGAAACATTTGAAAACCCGTTGTGTTGCTTGGCTGGACGTGCTCGAAATGGCGAGCTCCGGCATTCGCGATTTGTGTAGTGTATTTGGGGAATTTGTTTGTGTCTCTGCCTCAAGCAGCTATGTATGTACCTACTATGTATGTACAAGAGCCCAATGGCCAAAAGAGGAAAGACCAGGCACGAGATGAGTCCTCCCATCCCGGTATTTGCATACCTCGTGTAATGTATTATGTACGAGCAGGCTACGCCCGTGCCACCCAACTATCGGGGCGTACCCCGCGAGCCGACGCGCTCCTTGCCCTTTTCGTCTAACCCCACGCCCGCCCTGCAAGGCGAAGCCTCAGCCCCTCCCCGTGCCTGGATCAGTGGGTTTCACAGGCCCTTCCCCCTGTTGCCCTCGTATCGATAACGTGAACGGCACAGGCGGCCGAGCTGCAACTCCAGCCTTTCCCGTGTTCTCGGGCCAATTCCATTCCAATTGCACCTGACTTCTTATTGACAGAGTCCAATGTGACCATTGTTTTCTTCTTCGCTCCCCGGAGGGGTATGTCGTTTTGCTTTTCATCCGAGACCTAAACCATGCTCAGGCAGTCAATGTCTATTGTCTGATTCATCATTCCACTCGCTTGCTCTCTTGTCTTGGCGGTTTTCAAAACCAACCTTCGAACTCGAGTTTTGAGCACAATCTGAGGCCTTTGGTATCCCTCAATTGACACGGGAAGGCCCCCAATTCGAAATGGGCGACACCACGGCCCAATCCCACACCCGCGATGTCACCAGCGAGCAGCAGCACGCCGTTCCCGTAGATCCCGAGGCTTCCGTAGCAACCACCACGGACAACCACAATCACCCCGATGCCCCAATCCAAGATGCCCCCTCAGTAGACTCGACAGCAGCGCCCCCCGTAGTAGTCGAGGACCTCGAACCCGACAGCTCCCCGCCGACCCCCCGCTTCATTCAAGACGAAGGCTCCTGGAAACGCTTCAAATGGGTCCCATACCCCGTCCGCCGCCTCATCAAAGCCGGCGCAACCTGGGCCCAGGGCCCACAACCCCCACGTCGGTACCATATCGACCCTCTCTTCCCGCTCGTCCAGCACGCTCCCATCGTCCTGGTCGACAAGTTCCTCCCGCGCAAGCGCCACCGGGGACTGGCGGTGTTTATCTTCTGGGCCGTCTGGCTGGTGGCCTTCGCACTGGTTATGCGCGCCGGGTTGACCGCGGCCGAGATCCCGACGTGGGGGACGCCGACGCAGATCGGGTGCGGGTCGACGTACTGGGCGTCTGGGAACGGGTGCGGGCTGGACGGCGTGGACTGCCGGCCGTTTTCGGATGGTGGCTTCGCCTTCCGGTGTCCCGCGAACTGTGCGAGTTACCAAGTGTTGAACCCGCGCGCCGTGGGGGACCAGGAGATTCTTTACCAACAGCTGGTCATTGGAGGCCCGCCGGAAGAGGCGGGAGGGGGGCCAGCGCACGGGGTGAACGACACGGCGGTGTACCGCGGCGATTCGTTTATTTGCGGTTCAGCGATCCACGCGGGGGTGATTTCGAACGCCAACGGGGGCTGCGGGGTGGTGAAGCTGATCGGGCGAGCGGTCAACTTCAACAGCACGACGCGGAACGGCATCACCAGCATTGGCTTTGACTCGTACTTCCCGCTGTCGTTCAGCTTCGAGCCGGACGTCCAGTGCGATGCCCGGGACGTGGTTTGGTCGCTGCTGGCCATCTCTGTCGTGTTCACCGCCGTTTTCTCGCTCTTCGTCACCTCGCCCGCGCTCTTCTACTTCCCCGTCTTCACGGTACTCTTCTGGACCGTTGGCATGGCCACCGATGCGCCCACCCACAGCGACATCCCCTCGCTCATCTCGACCGAGATCGCCCAGTTCCTGCCGGCCATGTTCGTCGGCTGGGTCATGTACGACAAGATGGGGGTCCGCCGCACACTCAAGGGCCTCACGGCGCAGGTCGAGAAGACGGTGCTCTGGCTCGGCGCGGCCTGGGTCGGCGCCCTGACCAACTACACCCTCGACTTCATCCCCATCAACCGCCTCACCCCGCACGACCTCAACCAACAACCGGGCGCCCGCGCCGCTCTCGCCATCATCATCCTCATCCTCCTGGCCATCTCCGTCTCGCAAATCTACTTCTTCCGCCAAGAAGCCCGCCTGCTCCGCAACCTCGCCTTATACGCCCTTCTCATCCTCGCCATCGTCATCGGTGTCGCCCTCCCCAACTTCAGCCTACGCATCCACCACTTCGTCCTCGCCCTGCTGCTCTTACCGGGCACCGCCATCCAGACCCGCCCGTCGCTGCTTTACCAGGGCCTCCTGATCGGCCTCTTCATCAACGGTATCGCCCGCTGGGGGTTCGGCTCCGTGCTGCAGACCGCCTACGAGCTCCGCGGCGACGCGCCCCTCGATTCCCCGCTGCCCGTTATCCGCACGCCGGAGATTATCCTTGGTGGCAACGCCAGCAGCAACACCAACAGCAGCAGCATCACTTTCACCTGGGATCCAGCCCCGAGCGCGTATGACGGCATCAGCGTCCTGGTGAATGATGTGGAGCGGTTTCGGCAGTACTTTTACGACAGCCAGGAAGACAACGCGGGGGCCGTAGTGAACAATGTGACGTGGGTGAGGGACGACCGCCACCATGATGATGATGTGGAAGCGGGTGTGGCAGGGGGGGTGCCGGAGTATTTCCGGTTTGCGTGGATGCAAGGGAGTCAGAGGGGGGATTATACGCGGGCGGGGGTGTGGGGGAAAGACGGGCAGTGGGAGCAAATGGTGGCGGGGCCGTCGAGGGTGAGGAGGAGGAGGCGGGGTTGGGAAGAGGAGGATTCGCTGGTGAGGTGAGGGCTTTGGGGGGGATGGGGTTTTGTTATTTTGGAGCAGCGGCGTTTGGATGAGCGTTTGATGGTAGGTATTTTTGGAGTACTTGGATTAGTAGACGGTACATTACATTATACGTATAAACATAAACCCAGTCACACCTGTGCCTTAGACAAAACTAAAACATTGCAAAGTGGCTTGGCCCCAGAGTTTCCGTTATTACCTAGACCAACGTTCATCTAACGATCAACTACACCCTGAATAGGGAATCCGAAAACAAATCAGCTCCGGGCCCGATGAACCGGCCCCACTTAACCCGGAGCACCGTTGCCAAGACGGCGTCATTCACCCCGCTTCGTTTCAAGACGGATACACATATAGTAACGTACGGATACCCTGTCTCATCCACTTCCCTCACTCATCACAATTGGCAGTTCTTGTCACACACAAAAACACTTGCAGATGTCCGAACATCTCGCAATACACCGGCTCACACGAAATATCTCAAATTAACAAAGGCCATAAATTCAAGAGAAGATCCGAATCACGAAAGAAACAAGTGGAGAAGGAAAACGAAATCGAAAGCGAAAAGGACAGAAACGAAAAAGAAAGAAGAAAGAAAGAAACCAACATGCCACCAACACGCATCCCAAAAGAAGAAGATTTTGCCTCCATCCTCCCGTCGCATCCGACCTACGGCCCGACGGGGACTAGTCCCATCTCGCTGGTTTACCCCAACCCGCCTGAATCGACGACCGCGTTGATGTTGCTGTTTCATGGGCTAGGTGATACCGAGGGTGTGTGATGTTTCTCATAGTTGCCGCGTCCATCTCACTCATCACACTCATCATCATCATCATTCATCGCCAAAGTCTATCCGTCCTTTTTGCGTCATATATATCATAACCATTTGTCCCTCTACGGATACTCTTCCCGCATCTCACAGCACATATAACCCACCATTATACACCAACTCAAAAACCAATCACTAACTAACCTCATCTAGTCCCCTTCACCTCCCTAGCCCGTACCCTCTCCCTCCCCAACGTCCTCGCCATCTCCGTCCGCGGCCTCTCCTCGCTCCCCGCCCTGTTCCTCCCCAACTCACAACAACAACAACAACCCCCAAATCACCCTCAACAACAAGCCTACCACTGGGGCGACGACCTCACCTTCACCCCAGACACCTCCTCCTCCTCCTCACGCAGCAGTAGTAGGAACAGCAGCAGTACCAATCCCGCCATCGACCCCGACCCCGGCTTCACCCTCGCCCGAAGCTGGATCACCGACAAGCTCATCGGCGAAGTGCTCGTGGGCAAATGCGGTTGGGAAACGAGGGATATACTGCTTTTTGGGTTTGGGCAGGGGGGGTCGGTGGCGTTGGGGTTGGGAAGTTGGGTGAGGGGGGGTACGAGTGCAAGTACCGGTATAGGATCAGGATCAGGATCAGGATCGGGATCGGGACCGGGATCAGCAGCAGAAGCAGCAGGATCAGCAGCATTCAAAGGCATCGTCTCGCTCGCCGGACCTCTGCCCCCCTCCATGATCCCCAGCCACAACCCCAGCAACAACCGTAGCAGCACACCCGTACTAGTCCTCTGCAGCCAGGACAGTGACACCTTCGATGAGGATGAAGAGGAACTGGTGCGGGAGCAGTTTGCAGAGGTTAACGTAGTGCGGTGGAAGCGGAGTGGGGATGGGATGCCGCGGGATCGGGAGGAGGCGTTGCCGATGATGCAGTTTTTGGCGGGGCGGTTGAGGGGGGGGTGGTTGTGATGTAGCATATAGCACGAGATGAGAGAAAGGGGGAAAAGAAAAAAAAGGTGGGGTTGTTACGAAGGGGGAAAGCTATTTGCCGAGAATACGGTATAACCGTCTAATTGATGGGCTTAGTCGGAGAATTCACTGCGCGACTTCACCACGTCTAAACTCGACTATTATACCACTTCTTCCATTCTCAGTTGCCTGCTCGCTCTGTTTACTTTACTGTCTCCTCCTATCCATCCAGCTTCACCAACACACACGCAGACACACCAATCTACCCGTCTACTCACCCTCTCCCTCATCCAACTTCACCACCCTCGCCACCTTCTTTTTCTTCTTCTGCTTCGCCTTCACCACCGACTGCTGCTCATCCCCTTCCCCAGCCGCCCCCGGCCCCAGCTCCAGCCCCGACCCCGGCTCCTCCGCCTTGACAACCTTCTTTTTCTTCTTCTTCACGGCCGGCACCCCCACAGCTTTACCTTCTCCTCCTCCATCCGCTTCCCCTGCACCCGTCACTACTGACCCCGTCCCAGCAATAGCAGCAGAACTCTTCCCCCCCTCAGACTTCTCCCCCGGCTTCGTCGCCGTCGTCTTCTTCTTCTTCTTCCTCTTACTACTCACCACCACCCCCTCCACCGGCACACCCTGCGCCACCTGGATCCGCTCATTTGCCCGCTGCATCTCCAGCCGCAACCGCTGGACTTCCTTTAGCGCCTGTGCCATCTCGGCTTCTTCGCGCTGCTGTTGCTCGTGGTGTTGTGCTAGTCCTGCTGCTGATGCTGCTCCTGTTCTACTAGTTCCATTCCCGCTGGCGCTGGCGCTGGCGCTGTCGATGATGCTGAGATCGCTGATGTGGGAGGAGCTGATTTGGAGGAGGGATTGCTGCTTGAGCTTTTTAGCTGCTGCTGCTGTGGCGGTGGTGGTGTTAGTGGTTGTTTCGGAGTCGTAGAGGCGCGGGGTGGATGGGCGGCTGCCGCTGTTGAAGCCGAGGGTTTCGTCGGCGGCTACGACGATGCGTTGGCGGGGTTTGGGTTTGGGGGATTGTCGGTGTTGTTGCTGTTGTTGTTGTTGTTGTTGTTGCTGCTGCTGTCTAGCGGGACTGGCGCGGCCGGATGGGTTCAGGTCGAGCTGCATGATCGGGATGGAATCGATGTCGAGGTCCGGCCCGTTTTCTTTCTGGAGAATGTTGTGGATAGGGGTGGACCGGCCGCCGGACGCGGTCGAGTCCGGGATGTAGAATGGATCGTCGCGGTACCGCTCCATGCGTTCCGCCTTGCGTCGTGCCACGATGTCCGGGTCGAGATAGCTCTCTTCGGATTGCTGGTAGGACGAGCTCGGCGTCACCTCTTCTGGGGCGTCTAGCAGTCTGTTTATCGCTGGCTCGCTGGCCATGCTTGTCGCAGCTGCTTTCTGGCTGTAGTACGTCTCAAACTCGTCGTCGTCACCTTGTGTCGGGAGCATCAACGAGTCGGCCTGTGAGAGGAGCCTGTTGAGGTCCGGATGGATGGGTTCGTCGAGATCAAGATCATCAGGAACTGGCACGTTCTGTTGCGTGCCAGCGGCTACGGAGTTCAGCTCCCACCCGGCAAAGAGTGATGGGATCGCTTGCGTGAGAAGCAGCGGCGGATCTTGCTGGATTTCATCCGAAGACGGTGCCTGTCCGGCGGCTGCTTCGGCCGTCAGTTTTAGCAACTCGGTGAACTCGACAGCCCGCTCTTGGACCTCTAGATAGGGGTGCAGCGCGAACGGCTCTAGTACGTGGATAACACGGGCCATGAGCAACGAAATGCTCGATTTCCTTTCCGCCGTCCACAGTGCTTGCTCGTCCCCGGCGACATGAGCCAGAAGCTTTAGCACCGCCTGGAGACATGTTGCGAGCGCCTCGGGGTACTCGATGCGTGGTACCAGATCGAGAAGGTACCTCAAGGTGTCGTCGGCTGATAATAACTGGAAAGCGTACTCCCCAACAACCCACGCGATGGGTTTCAGCGCCCCGAGAACTACCTGGCGGGTTGGGGAGATTTCCGTCACCATGCGGGCGACGGCGAGTTCGGCCGCTCGGACGGCCGCGTATCTGACAGCCTTAACTTTCACGGCTACATTCCGCAGTTCGTTCCCAATGTTCTCGGAAACATCGCTGACCGGCTTCGACACGGAAGAGTCGGCGTCTAGCTCCCTTTTCCGAGGAGCGGGCGCGATTCGGACCAGCTGAGTCAGGACGTCAAGATACCAATCGAAGTCGGCCATGTTGGCGTAGTTGTCTTGAGAGCACATCTTCAGAATCCGGCCGATCACGTCCACGGTGTAATCATCCGGAAGCGGAGGTGTGCGTTCTGATGTCTTTCGTCGTCGTCCGGAAGCCGTGCCTTGCTCGTCGCTCGAATCGGTTTCCGCATCATGTCCCTCTGCACCGTTTTGCTGGTTTAGCGCGGCCGAGGACGCTTTGAGCTGGCGCATCAGGCGGCTAACAATCGACACGAGGTTGTCGCTGCTGACCATGCCCTGAACCAGATCGAGCGCCTTGATCCGGATCGTGATATCTTCACTATCAATACACTCTAGGATCACGTCCTCCTGTTGCGCGACAAGGAAGGGGTGGGTGACGACGATACGATTGAACGCTAGGAGGGCGACGTATTTGACTGGAATTTTTGTCAGCTACTTTCTGCGAGTTAAGGCGGGGATCAACTTCACGCACGATTGGGGTCACTGTGGGCGGACACCATCCCCCTGAGTTTTGTGACACAGAGGGAGGCCACCTCTTCCCGGGCTGAAAAGTCTTCTCCATCTCCAAGAATGCCGCCTTGGATAATCCCGTTGATGCACTCGTACAAAAGAGACATCGCTGGCGTGGTCCGGATGAGATTTGTCAATGGCGGTAGCAGCTTTCGTACAAGACGCGGCTCCAGGGGTGTCAAGGTCGCAAACTGTTCCGGGGCCAGCAAGGTCAGTCTCAGTCCAGATAAGGGGTGCCATCGCAGCAGAGGACAAAACCGGATTCTCCTACCAGCTTGATCAACTTGATCGCCATCCAGTTGTTGCCACCGTCGACCAGAAGCTCAAAGAGGCGGGGCGCCAGTGGGAGGAAATCGTGTGGTCTCCGCCATCCTAGCTCGCACACCACATTCACGATGGCTGCTGTAACGCTCGAGTCCTCGTCTGGGTCCATCAGCCGCTCCTTAATTTTGGGCCATGACGCACGTAGCGCCTCAGGGTACACCAGCGCCAACCGGTATAGCGTCACAACTGTTTTCTTTCGGATGGCGGCGTGTGAGTGGCTGAGGCGTGGGAGCAGGTCACCAAGCAGCGACATGGCGAGTGACGGCGTTACGAGATGGGGAAGCGCTGCGACGGGAAGGGAGATGATGATCGGTTGCGATCCGGCGACATCCTAGGATACGGGGAGTCAGTGTACGTTTGGCCCAAGATCAAAAAAGAGACAGGGCCGTCCTCATCTGGGTACTCACCTTCTTCAACAGGTTTGTGGCCATCATGAGCACGTCTGTGTCTGGGCGAAAGCTCTGGACAGCCGCGAGATATCCGACTCGCTTCTGGTGGTATTTCTGCGAAGACATGACCTCGAGAACGTGGAAGGAAGCCCATGACATGTCATGGCCCACCATCTCGAGGTACACGAGCTTCAGCAAGGCCGTCGCCTTGACGTCTGTATCTCCCATGTCAGCCTGGCGGGCCGTTGCAAGGCGGGAGGACTACGGGGAACCGACCCATGTCCTGGCTGCGAATCTCGGCGCGACATTCCTTCAAACAGTTTTGTATGTATTCCTTCTCATTTCCCTTGTGGTTCCGCAGACCGCGGATGAGGTCGTAGAGCGACTTCTCGAACCTAGGTTGGGGATTCGATCAGCACGTGGCCTAAGGGAGCGCACAAAACACGGCGAACCAACGCACATGGTCGAAGTGAGTGGCCACTACAACGCTTATTATGTCTCGATTTCCACCGTCCCGCCCAGACTTTCGGGGGTGTTCAACGCGGCGCCCGAGGATCGATAGTTATTGTTGATGTTGAGAGAGCACTGGGCGATCGTGGGATTAGGCGGGGTTTAGCGGGGAGGTGTGGTGTTGGAGATGATGGGACGCGCGGGGATGAAGCGCATCGTGCCGTGCGAAGTCGAAGAGTCCTATAACTTGAAGGGGATGCTAAGGGGTGAAGACGTATCACGCTCCTCCAGGGACTCGCTGAGAGGAACCTCGAAATGGCCGCCGAAGTTTAGTGGTAAGGATGCTCTCTCACTAGGTAACTAATAAGCTCCAGCGCAGCACGTCACTGGACGGACGCCGGCGGGTCGAGTTGGGACAGTGTCTAAGCTGGGTACTGTGGCAGTTTCGCACTGTGCTTGGGCGCGGAAGAATTTAACACCGCTCTGCCGGACCGGACTTGAGCCGGGCCCGGGCCCGGGCTCCAGCTTCCAGTTCAGCTCGGGCGCTGAGCCTTGGCACTTGTCCATCGTTTTGATGGAAAGGGGAGCTTCTGCAAAGGAGCTCTTCTGTTTGCGTAGTATCCACAACACTCCCGCAAGCAGCCTCGCAGTTCATCAACGACACGGTCTCCATTCCATCGACGCGTATCATCAAACAGAACAACCAACCCGACAAAAACAACAATGGCACCTCCAACTCTTTTACCAGCCTCGCAGCTGTCGCCGGCAGACGCATTGGCCGTGGCCCAGCAAGCTCCCGCGTTTCTGCGAAGCTCTCCCGCGACCGTGTCTTCATCACCTCTCAACACCCTCCTCTACGGCTCCGAGAAGTCCGAGCTTTGGCTCCAGTACGAAAACCTGATTCTGACATGCTTGCGGACGGGCGACGACACGGCCGCGCACGCTGCCCTGAGGCGGGTTGTCAGTCGCTTCGGTGATGACAACGAGCGGGTTCAGGCACTCCAGGGCTTGGTCAAGGAAGCCGAGGCGCAAAACGATGGCGAATTGGAGAAGGTGCTGAAGGAGTACAACCAAATACTGAGCGTGAATGACACCAATATTGTTCGCGTCCCCGCCTTCCTCCTTTCAGACTATCTGTCATACGTCCCACAGCTAACCGAGATCCCCCAGCCTGTTGCGAAAAGGCGAATCGCGCTCTTGCGATCCCTGGGCCGCGTCTCCGAAGCCGCATCGGCGCTGGTGCAGCTTCTCGACTTCTCCCCGACCGATTCCGAGGCGTGGTCGGAACTATCGGATATCTACCTGTCTCAGGGCTTGTACTCACAGGCCATCTACGCCATCGAGGAGGTCCTCGTGCTGGCCCCAAACGCATGGAATGTATGCAGCCCACAGAGAACCGAGAATCTCAGCCCTATGCTAATGCAGATCTTCACTGTAGATCCACGCACGACTTGGCGAGCTGCAGTTCATGGCCGCGACCGCACCGGGCGTAGCCAATGGGTCGTATCAACAGTACCTAGCCGAGGCGATCAAGCGTTTCTCGCGAAGTGTCGAGCTGTGTGACGACTATCTCCGGGGTTATTACGGCCTGAAGCTGGTAAGAAGCATGTTGCCAAGGACTCGAGCGTGGCAGCTGACATTTCCCTAGATCTCAAAAAGGCTGCTCGCCGATGGCAGCAAGCCGACGAAACAAGGCGACGGCAACGAGTTCGTGGTGCCCGATACAAACACCCTTGAGCGGCTGAACGAGTTGGCCACGGCCAAACTTGCTGAGATTGTCCGCCGCAGCTCTACAAAGGAGCGTGGATGGGGTGGTTACAGCGATACTGAGATTGCAGCGGCTCGAGAGTTGCTTGCTGAGGATGAGTCGCCCATCAAGAGGTGACCGGCCTTGTCGGAGGGTGAAACAAAACCATTACCCGCGCTTGAGTTGTCGCGTCGTGCTTACCATTCCACCGTCCGCCCGTATCGTGAGTCATGACGGGCATGACCAGGATCTGGGGGCGCTCTTTCACCGGCCGGGCGCAATCGCGTTCGTTGCGCAGCTTGGTAATTGCATCATGAGCTCCCGGACCCGTTCCCAGTTCAGTTGCCGGGCCTCATTGGTGCCCGACTGCATTAGCGGGAGTGTGGGTCTTGGGCAGGAAAGTTCGCGAACAGAGTCGAGCCTGAACGTGGCTCCAGTAAACACGACGGAAGTAGTCGAAATCACGGGTGGGGAATGGGCGGAGCGGGCCATTTTGAGCCCAACCGGAGGCTCATTTGATTGAATCGGTATCTTCGTTGTGGATGGATGCTGACGCAACATCCCCTCCCAGCCCTCTTTGGGCACAACACCCCCGGAGATCATCGGGCCAGGCTTCTCTTCGGGCGCCAGAGTCCTCATGGGCGCGAACCACCGACGCCAGTTTGGTTGCCTGTTCGTGGTGCCCATCTCACGAAATTCTCTCAAAGGGTATCTACCCGGTGATCTCACTCTGGATGCAAATTTCAAGGATGCCAGATTCGGCTACCCGGACAGCAGGTTTTGTTGTACATACACGGTAATCCGTAATGGAGGAGCGGCTACGGATGCAAGATGAGATCTCGCAACTAGCGGCAGACCGGAATTTAATAAGCTTTGCTGCGTGCGCCTCACGATATGATCTCTGTTGCTGCTGGTCCTTTTTCACCGTTGATGAAACCCTGCCTGTCACTTCCGGTGCCACCATTTATGCTTAGTCCGCCGGACAACTCGGATAAGTTTCGAAAATGGCACTGGCGAAGATAATTGGCCTCACGCCAGACGAGATCCATGAGACCACAATTCGAGATACGAGGCCGGGCTTTAGATAATCGGTCGCAGGAGATTGTAGCTCATAGAAGGCGAGTTCAACAGCCCAGTGTCGGTCCCAAACCCCCTTCAATGGGGCCATCCTACGGAGCAATTGCATCTTTAAACTGCCCAACACAACAAGGAATGACTTGCTCCTTTCGAGCGATGTCCGGCTCGCGGGTTCGTACTTCTGAGGCAGGCGACCGTGGGTGGTTCTGCTGAAAACACATTGTAGCCCCACATCTCCGTGTCCCAGAGCCCAACGACCGTACGAGGAGGAGGGTACGTGAGGATTCAAAGCGGCATGTGCAAGTATCGAGGTCGCTGGCTTCAACGTCGTGGTCACGAGAGACCACGGGACCAGGGGGTAATGGGAGGCATGCATCCGTCCCCTGGCCAGACCCCGACTCCTCCCAACAGCACCACCGATGGGGATCGACCAAGTGGTTTGGCTTGAGTTGAGTTGAGTTCCTTTGTTGGCGTTGACGGCTCTGTTACTGGATGGGTGGCATGTGGGCGGTGGCTTTTGTCCATGCACGACATTCGACCTGCAAATGGCTTTGCTTCGTGGCCCTTAAGACTACAAAGCCTGTGTATGTGTGTATGTGGGCGGCGTTTCACTTCACCGCCGAACGGTTTGGCAGAAGAAAACCAAGAAGGGGGGGGAGGGTGGAAGGGCTGTCTAGGTTCCAAAAATCGACTTGCGAGCTCGCAGTAGTTCCAAGCAGGTTGTTCGTCGAGGGCTGTTATGTAGTACAGAGGAAGGGAATGAGTTGACGAGAGACGAAAGTGGGCCTTTTGCCGCAGCGGTTCCAGGTTGTTTGTGACCTTTTTCCCCTGTGGCATCGCTATTGCTATCTATCATGTCTGCTCTGGGACGAGCTGTTCGATTATGCAGCTGCAGTCCCGCTGCGGTGGCCTGCCATCCTGCATCGTGCCTTCCACGACAGCTGTTAAGCTGCTCTACACTTAATTCGCCGGCCCCAATACTCCTTCCACAAACAGAGGCCGGAGCAATTTTATAACAGTCGGATCCAGCACGGCGATTCCTGATTTTCTTACTTACTGCCGACTTGAGTGAATTAGCCCGCCCCGTGCCCTACCTAACAACGCAAACTCAAGTGCAACCAAACATCTTCAACGGATCCTGTCAAAACCCGGAACCACGCAACAACAAGCTCGAAACTCGCCACCCTTCGAACAAGCGAACAGAAGAACGTTGTCCAGATCTCGCAGCAATTTTTCGCAGCACCAACTCGCTGAGCGACAGGGACACCACGCGCAGGACAAATCATCCACGCATCCTTCAAGGTTCACCACAGCTAGTGCACACCACAACGCAGCAAAAGAGAACCAAAAAACCCCACCCACCACACCGAAAAACTTTTGGTTCGTTCAACCCGAGTCGGCACACAGCGTTCATCCCGACCGCGCCGAGATCAACGGGCGGGAACACCCATCCATCTGAAGTTGCCGAAGCGACAGTTGAGATTCGTCCCAACTCAGGTCAACCTCGACCGTATTGTTGGTACGGTGACAGTATTTCTGCTTTTCTTGACTTTTTTTCTTTTTTCCCCCGCATTTCACCAACTATGGCGTTCTTCTTATCCCGTTCGCTTGTCTTTGTTTTTGCAAACCTCATTCCCTTGCAATTGACACTGTGGCACAATTGCCCTTCATTTCTGTTCAATTTCCGTCTTGGGAAGTGGAGGCACTCTGGTTACGTTGCTTGTCTATTCTTCCGGGAGCATGCGTCGAGAAGAGAACTGCTGCGGCTGCCCAGTCGAGGGCCTTGGCGGCTCAGTGGCCTCGCTCCTCGACAGCTGTCAACAACGACGGATTCCAGGGTCGTTGCTTATGTGTCACCCGTCCCCGGCATCATTACCCCCATTTCGCGATATCCGCAGAAGCACCTTGGGTCACAAAGGAGGCTAGTGCCCTTCGTTGGGTCTGCCGGCTGGTTGCCTTACTCCCCTGGTGCTATTTTGCGCTGGGCGTCGAGGTTCGGTTGCCATCGCGGGGTTTCTTTTCGTTCCCATTAGGCAAAGCAGCCCCTCACTGACATGCGCTATGCCAGTACTGGGGTATTAAACCCCCTTTGTGCGGTAATCTACACAGAACGAGTGCCCGCGCCGTCCAACGTGCCTTGTTTCCTCGGGCTGCCCGCCTATCGCCCGCCTGCTGACCGGCCTCTTCCGGTCCTCGATCGAACCTCGAGGTCACGAGCGTCTCGCCTTGGCCCGGCTCGCAGCCTTCCCTTTGGTTCCCTCCATCCCCTTCCAAGCCAGACCAAGTAAGGCAGAAGCAGAAGGTGAGAGAGCCCAGGCAAGTCTTTGACCCCGCGTTGCAGGATCACCCCCCCTCCATGTCCTCCATGTAATATAACCAGCTCCCCCTCCCTTAAAGATGTTTTTCGACTTGATCACGACCGTGTCCCAGTTCAGAATCCCAGCCCTTGCCTTTCCTCTCACCATGGCGGACGGAATGGGCTAAGGGTCCAATTCCGCTGCGCCTTGGGTTGCCCCGTCCTCTCACGCCCCCTGTCTCTTTTCTCTCGGCAGCCCCTCGCAGCCCCTCGCAGCCCTCGAGTGGACTCGGAGTCTGGTCTAGGCGTTTGGTGCATATCGCTTCCCACTTGCCACTCTCCCACTGACCAGCAAAGAGCCACAACAGCGACGCAGCCCACTCGCCGGCCCTGTCCACCACATCGCAATACCCGATCGACTCCTCCCTTGTTTTCGCGCCCAACAAAGCTGCGGCCGTGCGTCGATATTTTGCCGAAGAACCAGCCCTTGAAACGCCGACGACCTCGTCACAGAACCTTCTCACGCACTTTTCCCGACCCAGACAAGAGAGAATTTCTGGCCCTCGCCCAAAACACACACAACGTTCTCAAAACACACAGCTCACCCAAGTCCCCTCTCAAGCTTTGCGCATCCCAACCCCCGGCACCCCTGCAATCCCTCTCTCACCACCGCACACCGCCAACCGCCGGACCGCCAACTCGGACCAAGCAGCCTTAAGCTTGCCGCCAATCGAAGTTGCAATCTAGGTCACCTCTCTGACTCCGCTTTTCCCGTTGCGGATTGTTCTTCGTCAAGCGCAAAACGTGAACGGATATAAGCATCTCCAATGCCGTTGTAAGTCCCCCACGCTGACTACTCGTCGTGTACACACACACGCCCCCTTCACCCGCTTGAATGGCCTCGATCACTACGCCGCATGACCCCATCTTTCTCGTCCCAACTCTCCTGCCACCCCGCGATCGACCCGCCGTACTAATTTTCCCGCTCCCACTCACAGGAGTCGTCGACAAACCCAACAACAACACAGCTCTTCCAGCTCCCTCGACGACGACGAATCGACGTCACAGCAGAGCGAGGATTACAGCGAGTCGCTAGCCGACGACGACGACGACGAGGAGGAGGAGGACGACGACAGCAGCCATTGGCCTCACGAAATCGACCCTGACGACTCTGCGTCTGGATATCACCTCGCCGCCCACGGCCATTCACGGCCCTATAGCCCCGGTGCGTTCCGCAGCGGAGGTAACCAGCGCGACCACAGGATCCCTGCCGTGCGGCAGCATCAATTTCCGCATCACGCACCTTCTATACCCCCAATGGGTGACCCGTCCGACGACTACCACCCGTACGGGCGAGGTTACGGGCATCCCCCGCAGACTCAGGGTGCCTTTTACGGCGCCAGGGGCGGCCATCAATCGACCAGTTACGCTCAGAGCCACGCTGGCTACATGCCACCAGCCCACTACAATGGACAGATGGTTCCCTACCAAGATTACCGCAACCCCTTCTCGCCGACGCCCATGGGCAACAATGGCTCCAACTTCTTCGGGAATGAGCACCGCGGGGGGCACAGCGGCTACGACATGATGCCGTATCACCAAAATAATAGTCACAATTACTACGGCGGCGGTGGTGGACCGGGAGGCTTTGGCATGCCGCCGCCGCACCTGCAACCGTACATGTACAACGCCCCGCCGCCGCCACCAACCGAGGCTCCGGCGCCGCCGAAACCCCCGACGCCTGCGCCCCCTCCGCCCGAGAAGCCAAACCCGGAGATGGAGGCTCTGAAGGCCCAGCTCGCCAAGTTTGAGGAGCAGGAAAAGAAGAAGGCCGAGGCGGAGAGGCTGGCAGAGCTCAAGGCGAACATGCAGAGGGAAGCAGAGGACGCCCTCAGGAGACGCATGGAGGACATGCAACGAGCGCAGGAGGAGGCGAAGAAGGCCATCGAGATAGCGCAGGCCGAAGCCGATCGGGCAGCACGGGAGCGCCTGGCGGCCGAGAAGAAAGCGGAGGAGGAGAGAAAGAAGCAGCAGGAAGAAGCTATGCGGCGGATCGAGCAGGAGGCCCGCGATAAGCTCGCGGCCGAGCTCAAGGCTGCTGAGGAGCGGAAGATGCGCGAAGCGGAAGCTGCGGCACTGGCGGAGGCCCAAGCCAAGGCTCGCATTGAAATTGCCGTCCGGGAAGAGCAGGAAAGAATACGCGCGCGGATCAGGGCGGAGGAAGAAGCCAAGGAGGCCGCCGCGAGGAAGGCTGCTGAAGAGGCTGAGCGACTTAAACGGATCGAGGAAGACGCCAAACGGGCCCTCGAGGCGGCCATCAAGGAGCAAGAGGAGAAGCTTGCGGCCGCGGTCCGCGCCGAGCGCGAAAAGATCGAAGCCGCCCAGAAGGCTGAAGCGGAAGCCAAGGCAGCTGCTGAGAAGAAGGCCGCCGAGGAAGCCGAGTGGCGGAAGCAGCTCGAGGCGGAAGCCAAGCTCAAGGCGGAGCTCGAGGCGCGCGAGAAGGTCGAAGCCGAACGCAAAGCAGCGGAGGAAGCCAAGGAAGCAGAGGCTCAGAAGAAGAAGGAGGAAGAAGCCCTCAAGAAGAAATTGCTTGAGGAAGCGAAGGCCAAGCTTGAGAAAACGACCAAGGACGCAGAGAAACCGCCGATCAAGTTCAAGGATGCCGTCGGGCGCAAGTTCAGCTTCCCTTTCCACATTTGCCAGACATGGCAGGTATGTAGCCGAGGCCCCGTCCCCCATGGTCGCAATTCCATCGTATCTGCGTTCATATCCACTAACCAACCAACTAACCTCCCTCGTTACAGGGCATGGAGGAGCTCATCAAGCAAGCGTTCTTGCACGTCGAGGTCATTGGCCCGCACGTCCAAGAAGGCCACTACGACCTGATTGGCCCCAATGGCGACATTATACTCCCGAGCGTCTGGGAAAAGGTGGTTGAGCCCGACTGGGCGATCACCATGCACATGTGGCCCATGGACAAGGCGCCCCTCATCAACCGGCCGATGCCCGCGAACATGCCCCACGGCACGATCCCCCGCCCGCCCAACATGCCCGGTCACCCACAGGCCGGTGTCCACCCCCAGCAACGACCCGCCAACATGGGTACGACCTACATCCCCGGTCGCCCGCAAACCGTTCGCCCCGGCGGTGGTCCTGGCGGCCCTGGCGGTATGGGTATCCCACCCCCTCCGCCGGGTGGAGTATGGTCCGGCCCGCTGCCGCCGGGCGGCCTTCCCCCGGGCGCGCGGGTTGTCCGGCCGGGGGGGATGGGACCGGAGATTGTCACGGTCGATCCGGGCAAAGTGCGCCGCAAGGACAAGGCCGCACCGTCCTCGATGCTTGGGTGGATGGCTGGGAGCAAGCCTAAGAGCGGCAGCAGCAGCAAGAAGTACGTTGGTGTCGTCCTGCCCCCGCACCCTGATGATCCCCAAAACCACCACCGCAAACACAACAACAACAAGCACAACGTGACCTTTATCACTCCCCCGCCCCCGCCCCAGCACCGCTCTTCTTCCTCTTCCAAGCCCCGGCCCCAGCACTCAACGTCTTACTTTCTATATCCCGCCCACATGTGGCTGCCCAAGTCTGTCTGATTCGTTCTGCATTTGCCTTTTTTTCTGTTTTTCTTTTCTTTTTCCCACAATTGCCCATAATGTTTTACATCATCGCTCAGTCATGCTCGTATCAGTCAAATATTCGCGACTCGCAGACTAACAGACCTGCTTCTATCTAGGAAGAAGCATTAAACCCGGGAACTCGTTGTACTTGCTGGAGCGACGAACCTGAGCACCGTCCGCTACCCATCCAGAAAGTCCTTACCTATGAACGAGCGAATGATATAGACGGCATCGGCAATTCCCAACGATAATCTCGGCCGTACCATAACAGCACTTCCCTTCTCACTCTGGCTCCGACCTTGCTAGATATTCTATCTTCCCCACATCTTGCGCGGCTTCCTTTGGCTTTTGATACCTTCTCGCTTTTTTCTATTTTCTCTTTTGCTTTTTGTTATTGGATTTGCGTAGTTGCTTTCTTGGCTTGATTTGTTTGAGTTGGACTTTTGGCTATTTGCGGCTGTTTTAGCCAAGGTCTGGGTGGGGTTTGAGGGAGGACTTGTGTAGGGAAGAGCAGATGAGGTTGATGGGCTGATGAACGATAAACGATGATCAATGAAGCGGGGTGGATGGTGGGGAATGAGTGTTGGTATATGACGATGTCGACGGAGCTGTTTGGGTGACTCAGGGGACTCAGGGAGGCGCATTCGAGGGTCTGGAGCCTGGGCGTCGAGCGGTGTTGTGGGAGGTGGCGTACGGTGATGCTGCAGCGAAATTTTGCTATGGGTTTCCCGGCGCAAAGAGAATCGGTGGCCATCCGGTAGAGCGGGAGATGTCTGGCTTTTTTTGATGATGGGGGTTGGTCCCTTTACTGAGTCTAGACGAGCGAGCCGTTGGTTGCTTGGTGGTGATGGTGGTGATTGTGGTTGCGTTACTCCCTGCTTCTTCCCTTCCCTCTGATTTACTTGAGTTTTGAAATTTGGTCGTTTAAAGTTGTTTGTTTCAGGCATTATGTTTGGTTGGATGTTTTTTGTTTACTCGCCCTTCTATTTTCTGTTCTATATGCCCCCCATCAAAATACTAGCAACAAGAAGAGAGAGAAAAAAAAAGACAAAAATCATATACACATTGTTTCATACACGTACGTGCCAACAACGCAGGTGGGCTTCCACGTTTTGCTTCTCCTCTCATCTTTGTGTGTACGGGGGTTTGATTGCCATATACACAACTTCATCCCATTCCAGCAATCATCACCAATCACCGACCTTCTTGCTAAATCTGCTACATACCACCCGCTACCACTCATGCTATCTCTCGTCCGTCATCTCCCGTACAGCTGCCGCGCCCGGCCCTCAAACGCCTGCACCATTTCCTCGGCCTTTTCGTCTGCCAATCGGCCTACTGCAAACCCCAGCGCGGGGTTTGCGAACTGAAATGATACGCTCAGCGTCACCTCGGTCCAGTTTGTGTCTGGCACACTACCACCGCCGCCCCCGTGTTGTTGTCTTTGTCCTTGTCCTTGTCCATCTTGCTCCTGCGGCCGTCGCCGACCACCACCACCACCAACGATAGGTTCGACAGTCCACCGTGTCGCTAAACTCTCAAATAACGCTTCCATTTTGGTGTTTGCATTTGTTGTTGCGGGCGCGCCGCCATCAGCAACGGGATACCCAACAGACCGCAAGACATCAGCGGATATCCCTGTGGTTGCGTTCCCGCTGACGGCTTCGAGGATTCGCCCAGGGATGCAGTACACGCGGGAGGTATAGCTCAGCGTGAAGGGGCCCCAGCCTACTGTGAGGTCTGCGAGGGCTGGGAGGCGGGTTGTTGTTGTTGGTGGTGGTGTTGCTGTCGTCGTTGTGGCTGCGGGAGTGGTTGTGGCAGTGGTTGTGGTGGGCGGTTGCGAGGGTGGTGGCGGTACTGGGGAGTCAATCCATTGCGTGACGCGTGAGTGAGGGCAGTGTGGAATGAAGTGGGTGTAGGCGTCGATATCGGTGATGAGGGTGTAGATTTGGGAGGGCCGGTAGGGGAGCACGCGGCGGACGTGGATGGTTTTGGGTGGGGGTGGGTTTTGGCCGCTGCTGTTGGTGAGGCTGGAGAGGGCGGAGAGGAGGAAGGGGTGTCGGGGGGTTGTGGAGAGAGGGCGGTAGGAGGTTGGTCTCGTTGGGGGTGTTGTTGTTGTGAGAGGAGTGGGGTGTGATATTGGTAAGGTTGAGAGGGAAGAGTGTAGGTGTGGGCTCAGAGAGGGCCGGGTTGTGAACAGCTGGCGTGCTGGTGGTGGGAGTCGAGGTGCCATGTCGCAGGAGGTGAAGAAAGGACGTCGAGAGGGTTCAATGGTGACTCGAGTGTGAAGCTCGGCGCTGGATACTCGTATAGCACAGTATTGTATTGGTCGCGGGATCAGGTGTAGCCTTTTCGCTACGCCATTGGTGTTATTGGCCTTCCATGGCGGCTATCGAGGGGAATTGGTTCTGGTTCGTGTTGTTGAATTCTGACAAACGGATCGTCTCATACTGGGCGCACGCAGATAAGATCTTCCCGAGGCCTGGTGGGACCCCCCTGCACATGGAGAGTGTAAAGTTTTACTCCCTGCACCACAAAACCCCACTCGGTGTCCGCATGCCATTTCCCCCGCAACAATTTTTTTTTCTTCGCCTTCCCAAAAAAAACCTTCTTTTCCCGCTCCAAGTTTCAAATCGGAAACCTCCCTCTTCCGAAATGCTGCTGCGCCGAGCCTGGATCTCTTCCGCGGCCATTCAATGACCTGCAGCTTCTGCTAGCTGCTTCTCATAGGCCTGCCCCTACAATTTTTCTCTTCTTTGCCTCCCGTTTCCCTTTCTCTTGAGCAACAACACTCCGTTGTCCACGATGACGGTTGACAGCGCCGAAGCCGTGGCTGGTCCGGCTTCCCCGGCTGGCGTTGCTGGCGTTGATGCCCCCGAGAAGTTAGCCGCCGCGATCTCCTCGCTCGAAATAGCACCGGACGAGCAGCTGCCGTCTGCGGGTACACCCAGTGGCGTTCCCGACGTGGTCACTTCCGCTGCTGCTACTGCTGCCGCTACTCCGACCGCTGCTCTTAGCACTGGCGCTGAGGCGACCCCTCCCCACCGGTCGCACGATCCGCAGTACAACCAAAAGAGGAGCGACCCGTTCCAGTTTGGGTCGCGGTACCTGAACCAGGAGGACGACGTGTTCGAGTTCAATGCGTGGGACCACGTCGAGACGGACGACACGTACAAAGAGTACGCAGAGCAGCAGTATGCGATGCAGCGGCAGGCGCCCGTGTCGGATTTTGATAAGAGTGAGTGGTTTTCTTTGTTTCGGTTTTCAATGCCTCTTCCCGTTGGGTTGGCTGTGTGCCAACTCGCCGGCGCTTGTGATGATTTACATTTCATAAGCATAGTTCATCTGAATTTCTATGAAGACACCTATGTATTTTATAGTCTTTCGCTCCCATCTGATGCGCCTTCTTACCTTTCGGTCGATGTTCGCCTCCCTTTGGTCTCTAGGCAATCGGCTAACTGGTCAATAATAGCACGTTTCAACTCAGACCCAGCCAAGTGGTGGAATCTGTTTTACAAGAACAACACGGCCAACTTTTTTAAGGATCGAAAGTGGCTCCAGCAAGAGTTTCCGATCTTGGACAAGGTGATTCAAGAGGACGCCGGACCCGTCACGGTCCTAGAAATAGGCGCCGGGGCGGGCAACACGGCCTTCCCTGTTCTCGCCCAAAACAAGAACCCGAAACTCAGACTGCATGCCTGCGACTTCTCCAAGAAGGCGGTTGAGGTGATGCGCAGCCATGAGTCATATAACCCAGAGGTGATGCAAGCCGATGTATGGGACGTAGCGGGCGAGGAGCTCCCTCCCGGCCTGGAAGAGGGATCAGTGGACGTGGCGGTCATGGTGTTCATCTTCTCTGCACTTTCCCCATTGCAGTGGCAGAAGGCGGTAGAGAACGTATACCGCGTGCTCAAGCCTGGTGGCGAGGTCTGCTTCCGTGACTATGGGAGAGGGGACCTGGCCCAGGTGCGGTTTAAGAAGGGGCGGTACCTTGAAGAGAACTTTTATGTCCGCGGCGACGGCACGCGTGTCTACTTCTTTGAGAAGGACGAGCTGGCCGAAATATGGAGCGGCGAGCCCAGTGGGCTGGCCACCGAGGGCGAACAAATTGCTGAGGCTGCCCCAACATCGCAGCCAGCGGTCAGATTCGGCATAGAAGAGCTCGGTGTTGATCGTAGACTGTTGGTGAACCGTGCCAAGAAGCTCAAGATGTATCGGTGCTGGATCCAGGGCCGCTTTAGAAAAAAGTAAATGACAATTGTCACAAAGAATGAAAAAAAAATGAAAAAAAATCAAATGACAAGGAAAGAGCAGAAAGAACTTGTGTCACGGTACTGTGCCTTTGTGTTTCTACCCGTCCATCATGTGTTCAAACCCCTTTGACAGTACAAAGTAGGCCGAGTGTTCACTCTTGTTGAGCGATGGCCCCACCAGGCCCGAGCTCCCCCGGCTTTCAAGCTGCCCAGCTCACCGCCTACCCAGTTAGCGCCAAAGCGGCAGAATCCACAGCATGCGACTCTGACCCGTGCCGGAGATTCTGGGCCTTGAATGCAGACTTTCCCTGCACAACGTTTCGCGGTCATTGTCGACTGCGGCGCACTCCGCCAATCCGACCCTCCCCTCAACCTTTGTTTTTCTATTTTGTCCTCTCAAATAAATGACTGCGATAACCCGGTTGAAACAAGAGATTCTGCAGTCGATGTTGCTTCGAGTCTGTATTTGCGCGGTCCCCTAGAGCAGCGCCTTGTCGTGCTCTTTACGGTTACGCGCCACGACTTCCACGATTTTCAACATTGGGCTTGTTCTTCAAACCTCGAATCGGGAAACTGGAATCCGGAACCTGGAATAAGGTCCTTTACCGCCCGACCCGATCGACCGAAGACCGCAGACCAAAGGCCGACTAGACTTTCGACTCTTAGGTCCTACACAGTACACCGACCGATCCGCTCCCTCTGGTAAATCCTCACCCACCTCATCCTGGTCTCGATCCGTATTCGCGATCCGCCGACGTGTCGAGAGACCTCCCACTCCACCACGCGACGCCGACTCCCGCTTCGCAAGGCTTCGATTCTCTCACTTCCCGTCCCTCCTCTCCTAATCCTCGATAATTGATATCTACATCCCGCCGCAATTTCCAACCACCCCCCCCCTTCGGGTTTTCATCGCCAATGCGTTACCCTACACACCATGGCGGCGCCAGCTAACAACCCCTTCGGGGCACCCCCAACCCAGGTTCACAATCCCTTTGGAGCACCTCCCTCTGCTGGCCCGTCTGCTCCCCCGTTCAACCCAATCTTTAGCGCTCCAGCTCCGACGGTGAATCCCTTTGCCGCTGCGACTTCTGCGCAGGTGAATCCTTTTGGGGCCCCAGCGCCGCCTGGTACCGCCAACAACGCGCCATCTGCGGCAGTCCCGTTCGGAGCGCCGACCGGGCCCAAGGCCACTTTTGGCAACGTAGCTGGGAATCGCCAACAGTCACCAGGCGTGCAGAACAAGCCGTTCCCGGCAGGACCCGCGAATAATAACAGACTTGCGGCTCCCTTGGTACGGCAGGCAAACAAGCGAAGTCCGTCACCACTAGCCACGCAACCACCACATACGGCGGCGGCGGCGGCTTTTCAGTCCAGCGATTCGAACGCGATGGGTCACCGGAATAAGTTTGCGGGCAACAAGCAGCCTGCGGCTGCGGTGACAAATGGCGGTTTTACAGGACGGGGAGGTTTTGCTGGACGAGGGGGTTTTGCGGGACGAGGAGGCCCGGCTATTAACGGCGGTCTTGGAGGACGAGGGGGACATGCCCCAGGGCCGCAGCATGCTGCGCCGACGGCGCCAACGACGGCTGCTTCTAACCCCTTTGCGAAGCAGCCATTTTCCCAAGGCCCAACGAGCAACACGACACGACCGCAGCGGGGTGGCAAGGGCAGGCAAGCTGGACGCCAGGAGCGTTACCAGCCGACTCCGAGTCAACCCGGCGGCCACAAGACCTCGGATCGGGGCCCGAGCGAGCGGACCAAGCAGCTGTCGAACTTTGCCTTCAACTATGCGAACAGGCTATACGACCACCTCAACAAGGAAAACCTCCATCCACCCAAGTGGCATGCCGATCCAGGGGATCCCAGCAAGCGTGCGGCTATCGACAACCTGAAGGAACAATACAAAAAGTACCGCACCCGCGTGTATGCGACGCTGAGGAAAGCTGATCTGATCGATGACCCGGACAAGAGGCGGAAGCTCGAGGATGCCCTTCCGTTCAAGGGGATATGCGAGTCCATGTGCCCGGAGTTCGAGCAGGTATCTCGAATCGCCGAGTACGATGTCAAGTCGGAGGAGAAGGAGATGCGTCCGGATGGGGTGACCATGTGGCCAGACACGGCCCGGATGGTCAAGAAGTTCGGCCGCTCCGCTGCGGGCCAGGATGCGCCGCTACCGATGGATGTCCGATCTATTGATGCTCTGCGAAGAACGACCGACTACTTGTTCAACGACATGCTCCAGTCCGAGAGCAACCTCCCGGCGATGCATAACTTCTTATGGGACCGGACACGAGCGGTGCGCAAGGATTTCACCTTTCACTCCCAGAAGTCATCGGAGGAAATGAAAGATGTGGTCTACTGCTTTGAGACGATCGCTCGGTTTCACGCCACAGCGCTGCACCTGCTGTCACGGAAGGGGTTTGCCAACGAGGACTTTGACCAGAAGCAGGAGATTGAGCAGCTAGGCAGGACCATCCTGTCGCTCATTGAAGCATACGACGTGTGCCGCGACAAGGGTTTCCACTGCGACAACGAGCCAGAGTTCAGGGCCTACTACCTGCTCCTGAATGCGCACGATCCATCCATAGCAAGGAGGATCCCAACATGGGGCAAGGAGTACTGGTTCGATTCGGAAGAGATGCAGACAGCACTGTCCCTGATTCAGGCCATGGACGACGTGCGAGAGCCCAAAGGTCCCATCAAGCCACGGGTTGCGACGACGTTGTCCGACACGTCTTTTACCAACTACTTCTCCATCGTCGAGGACGTGCGGGTGTCGTACACCATGGCCTGCATCGCCGAAGTCCACTTCACCAGCGTGCGCCAGGGCATCCTCAAGAACCTGGTGCGTGGCTATGCCCGGCACCGCGATGCGCCCCGGACCATCACGGCCGCAGACCTCAACGCGATGCTGCGCTTCGACACCCCCGAGGAGGCCGTCGAGTTTGCCGAGTTGCACAACTTTGAGTTTTCCACCTGGGTGCCCGAGGGGAAGAACCCAGTGTCGGAGCCGTACCTGCTTATCAACAATAAGAAGAAGCCGGTGCCGTCTCCGCGGGTGCGGCAGTCGTTTTCAGGGAGCGTGGTCGAGCGGAAGCGCACGACGCAGTCGCTGCCTTATGTGATTTATAACACCATCTTTGAGGAGGAGTCGGGCAGAGGGGCCTCGACAGCAGCTGGAGCAGCAGCGACGGCAACCGCTAAGGAGGGCGATGATCAGTTGTTTGTTCCGCGTGCTCAGGCGTCTGAGAATCTGTCAATGGCCAGTGAAGCATTAACGACGCCGACCATGACCCCGCCTGCGTTTGGGACCGCAGCCGCTTCTCCCTTTGGCACTGCAACCCCGTCGTCCTTTGGCGCAGCAGCTTCGAATTCACCCTTCAGCGCCGGTGTCCCGTCAACAGCTACAGCCACGGCAGCGTCAACACCTGCGTTCCCGGGCTTTGCGCCGAAAGCACCGGCAACGCCGTCCAATAATCCCTTTGGAGCTCCGCCTGCGTCGCAGACGTTGCCAGGACAAACCCCATTTCCGACATTTAACCAACCCGCCGCTTCGACGACCACGTCACAACCTGCTCCGGCTGCACCGTTCTTTTCTCAGCCCGGCCAGACAGCAGCAGCGGCAGCAACACCAGCTGCAGCTAGCCCCTTCGCGGCAACCAACCCAGCAGGAATGCCAGCTGCTTCAACGCCCTCCTTCTTTGGGCAAACCGCCGGTACCCAGACACCCGCAGCCCAACCGCCTGCCCCCCTATTCCCGAGCAGTACGGTTTTCAAGCCATCCGCAGCATCAACACCAGGCCAGACTACCGCGCCTGTGTCCGTCGCCGAGCCTGCACCCACGACGACTCCTGCCTTCCCAACGTCCACCCTCGGCTCGGCTACGCCTAGCGGCGGGGCGCCTCTCTTTCCAACGACGACGACACCTGCACTGTTGGCAACGCAGCAACCAACCTCGACCACGCCCGCGATTCCGGCCGTCCAAGTCTTCCCGCCCTCTTCCGCGGCCTCGACCACCCCATCTTCCATCATTCTTAACTCACAGTCACAGCCTCCTACATCGACTCCTTCGTTCCCGGCGCTTGGGTTGAATAAGCCGTTCCAGCCGGCCTCGACACCGGCTGTTCTCACTCCTCCTGCACCACCACCGCCGCCGCCGCCGCCGCCCAAGAAAGACCTACTGGGTGATTTCACCAAGTGGTATGTGACCGGCGACGACGGTTTGTTTGAGCAGTTTACCGAAGAAATCCTGCGGCACATGCTGTGGGATGTCTGGGAGGACTTTGGGCGCGAAGAGGCGGAACGGAAACGACGGGAGGAAGACGAAGAATCGTGGCGGCAAGCCCGGGAATACCAGACCTACCGGCTGCGCATCAAGTACCTCTACCGCTGGCGCAACATCGCCCGGTCGCTCGCCACAAGGCGCATCCTCCGCGAGGGCAAAGAGAAGCTGCGCCTTCATCGCGAGCAAGAAAAGATCGCCTACAAGCGTTTGCAGGAACGACAGGAGAAAGCCGACCGCGAGGCACGCCGCGCTGCGAAGAGACGGCTCTGGGAAGATACCAACCGTCTTAGTCAACTCGCTTCGTCCGGGTCTGCTGCTTCTGCTTCGGCGGCCGCTATCAACGCCCGTCGACGCGGCAGTGTCGCCTTCAGCGCTGACGACCACAGCCACGCCGAGGAACAGCTCATCGCTAGCGGGATCCTCACGCATCTCCGCGACGACCCGCGGTCTATCGCCCGCCGTGTGGTGCAGGGCTCTAGGGCCGTTAACAACCACAACAACAGTACCATCGACGACATGGCCAGCGCGACGCGCTCCTACCGATACCCGGAATCGGAACTGGAACTGGAGCCCGCGCCGTCAGATACGAGCAGTGTGGTAGGCGGTGGCGGTGGCGAGAAGCGCGAAGGGTGGAAGACGCGCTCGCTGAGGGAGAAATTTGGGCTGGAGCCGCGGAGGAGTCTGTCGGCGAGCGGGTCGGTGGCGAATGGGAGTAGGAATGGGGATGGGATCATGCCGCCTGGCAGCCTGAACCGGAACCACCGTGGCTCCTTCTCGTCTTCTACGGCTGCGGCCGGGTCATCACGGTTCCGACAGTCGCTTCCACCCGGAAGCGGGACGATGACGCGGACGACCAACTTTTCGCGGAAGAGGTCGGCCGAAGAAGAATCGGATGAGGAACCTGGCGCGAAACGGCTAGCCGGTGCTACTGGTGGTCATGGTGGTGGTCCCTCTGGGTTTTCCAAATCAACACACTGGGACCTGCGCGCCCGCGGGTTTGTGCCCATGCCCGATGGGAACTGGGTCCCCGAGGCCATGGCCAAGTCGTACCGGGCTGGGAAACAGGGGTTTGGGGGGCTCGGCACCAGCAGAAGCAGAAGCAGTAACCGGCAGTTCTCTACTACATCCTCTTCTTCGCCTGATCAGCATATCTACACCGACCAGAATGACAACAACGACACCGCTGTTGTCCTCCCTGACGATGACGATCAAGACCAAGACATCGAAATGGCCAGCGTCGCCAGCGGAACTGGCCGCGGAACCAGCCGTGCCGGCTCGCCCACGCCCTCGGCATACTTACAGATGCGACTGCGGCTGGCCAGACTGCGACAGGATCACCACCAGGCGCAGCCGGGCTCGTCCTCGCGCGAACACAGCCGGAGTCGATACGGCGGTGTTGGCTCGCGGCATAGTGTCGATCCACATTTACCTTTGCCGTCGCAGTCCTCGACAGCTACCGCTGCTGCTGCTGCTGCTGCTGCTGCTGCTGCTGCTCCGGGGAGTATGCCGCCCCCGCCGTTGGTACGGAAGCGAGGTGTGCCTCCTGTAGCCACGGCTGCGGTAGCGGTGACGGGCCCTGCGGTGGGCGCGGTAGCGGCGGTGGGGAAACGGAAGAGAAGTACGGGGTCGTTCGTTGATCACCATTCCCACTACCGCTTGGGAGATCGTGCTGGTGCTGGTGCCGGTGGTGATACTGCGTTAGATGGTCTGGATGTTATTATTCCCGGCAGTGGCGTCGGTGCAAATGACACCGCGATCCAACGCGGGAGAAGTGTGAGCGTGGCGAGCAGAAGGAGTATTGGGAGTATTGGGAGTAGCATGGGCAGCGGGGTTACGCCTGGTCGGGCGGAAACGGCGGCGATGGTGGAGAATACGAAGAGGATGTTGAGGGAGTTGAGGGAGACTATGGATCGGGCGGATCAGGCGGAGCGGGAGGGGAATTCTATGGTTGGGTGATTGATTGTTTAAGGGATGGGGTGTAATGATGGATGGAACAGCTGGGGTTGGGCTGGCAGACTGGGTTTTCGGATGGGGGAAGGGCTGGTTGGGAAAATAGATTAAAGTAAATCGGGGGTGTTAAGAACTAGCGAGGAGGGTAATAGGTGGAATTGAATCGATATACCCCGTGGTCACAACTTGCCGGTCGACCTGCCAGTCAAGTAATCAGTCAATCAGTTCGTCGATCAGTCAGGCAAACGGACAGCTCGTTTCCAGACGGACAAGTATGGAAGAAGAAAATAGAGGCGATACCCCTTGTGTGAGACGTTTTTAAGTGATGTGCCTAGCAAACCAAGAGATTCATCGAATGCCGATAATGAACTGTACTCTGTTGGGAGAGACGAGTTGGAGAACCGAAAGCACGGAGAGCAGGACAAGGGAAAGGCAAAAACATGGAAAGTCAAAACGATAGCTAGGTAACCCAACGAGTCGGTTAAGACCGTGCTATGTACATATGTACTAGCATGTGTGTAACATGCCATTGGCATGGCTCTGAACCTGACTTCTCGAATATTACCCCAAGAAGAAACGCATGACTTGATGCTGAAGTAGAAGTATATAAACTGACATTCTACTCTTACATTATGGACGTTAGAGAAACATTAACTGCTTAAATAGTGTTATTTGTTCATCGAATCCATTGAATCGTGGTTTTCTCTCTCATCCCAAAATGCCCCACATCAATCGCTATGATCTCATCCAGACTGCCGGCTTTCCGAAGCCCGCTCATCCCTCACATTTCATCTCCAACTCGACATCCCAGCCTAAGCTGCCCCTTCATAATGGCGCGTACACTGTAAAAACAGTAATGATCCAAGATATCCATTCCATCATACCCCGATCTTTCACTCACCTCGCACGCCCTTCAACACAGCTCCAGTCCACCATCTCTCAACTCGTTACACGCCGAACAAACTCCGAGCCTTTGCGTCTCTCGCGCGACCACGGCCCTCAACCCACTTACCCTCAACTCCGCCCCCAAAAGGAGATCAAATCAAGACAACATGCCCTCCATCAACGACACCAAACACGAAGAGGCAGTGAACGCCTCCTGGGAAGCCACGCGGGGCGCGGTGTCGGGCGCGGTCAAATGGGGTGTTGCGTCGGCGCTACTGGGTGGGATTGGATATGTGGTCTCGCCCATGTATCGGGGGTTGACGATTCAGTTTAAGGTGTATGTTCTCCCTTCTTGACACTTTTTTAGTTTCTAGGTCGTTTCGCCTCGCCTCTGTCTATTCTTTTCATACCTCGCTACTTCACACTGGTCGCAATTCTTTTCATACGACATGGCGGTTGTGAGACGGCGGGTCGTTGTGACATGGAAGATTAGATACTGATCGCCTTGTAGATACCTGCAAATGTCCGGGATGGTACTCGGGAGTATGATTGACGCAGACGCTCGACTGCGAGCATATGAAGCAAGAGTGCGGGTGCAGAGGCGGGCCGCAAAGGAACAGGCCATGTGGGATCAGTTCAATAAGGAGTACGGGGATGATGACGAGAATGAGGGCCGAGGGGGTGGGAAGGGACAATGAGGATAATATTTGGTCTCCGGGGATTAGAGGAAAGAAGGGGGGAGCGTTGTCTCATAATACGGATCAATGTACATATCACCGTTTTTCAGTCCTCGTTCCTGTGTTGGGTATCTTTTTATTTCATTCCTTCAACTCTCCCTCATATCATTTCTTTGGTAGCTCAAACTTCTTAGGGTCCATGTTGAGCTTGCACAAGCGAGCCACACACCCGCTCAACTGGAGCAACGTCTGCACTCCCTCCAGAATCTTCATATGCGTGAAGCCAATCTCCTTAATAAACTCGAGCTTGGCATGCTCGCTCAGCGTAGGAATGGTCTTGGTGACCTTGAACATGGTGCTGATAATGTCGTGGCTGGAGTAGCCGAGGTCCCACAGCTCGCGCAGCGTGTCAAGTGCGGCATCCACGTTGCCCTCGTAGCACGCCTTGAGCATGGCCTGCACCTTGATTGGGTGCGGCGAATCGACCACCTTGAACACGTTGTCCCCCGAGACAAACCCAAACCCGGCCGATGTCGACTGCAGATTGTTGATGGCCTGACGCATATCGCCCTCGGCGCTGAATACCAGTGCCGCTAACCCGTCGTCGCTGTATTCGACCTTCTCCGCCTCGATGATCTGCAGCAGCCGCTTGACGACCTGGGCGTCCGTGAGCTTTGCGTATCGTAGGATGGCACACCGGGACTGGAGCGGCTCAATAATTTTGTTGGACTGGTTGCATGCAAAGGCGAAACGGGTCGTGTTGGAGTAGATTTCCATCGTGCGTCGGAGTGCCTGTTGTGCGCCGGATGTCATGCTGTCGGCCTCGTCGAGGATCACAACTTTGTGCCGCCCCTGGGGGAGTGTGACTTTCTTTTGCGCGAATCCCTTGATTCGTTGACGGACCACCTCGATACCTGCGAGGCCCAAATGTCAGCCACATATGTATCCCTAAGGACCGTGCGAAATGGATTCGTTGGGGGGGATCTCACCTCTCTCATCACTGGCATTCAGCTCCAGTACTGCCTCCTTGTACGAATCGCCCAGTAGTTGCCTCGCCAGACACAGGACACTTGTTGTTTTGCCGATACCAGGCATGCCCGAGATAATGACGTGTGGCATGTTGCCGTCGCGCGCGATGATTTTCAACCGTTCGACTGTCTCGGTGTTGCCGACAATGTCGTCGAGAAAAACGGGTCTGTATTTTTCTACCCTAGAAACAACACATTTAGTACTTAATTTTCACCCGTAAAGACGCTGGGTTTCGGTCCTACCATGGTAACTCATAGGCGGGACTGCCGTTGGAGTTTGCGGTGAGCGCAGCGGTCGACGATTCGCCGGGTTCTTCTGCTCGTGGCGCTGGCATTGTGTTATATTCACCTATGTACCGATCTGGGGATTGTACGGGAAGATTAAACACGAGGAGAATCGATTGATGTTGGTGATCCGGGTTCTTGGAGGTTGGAATTTTGGGAATCTCGACGCGTTCAGGCACGCGTCTCCATTTAAAGTGAAGTGGGGTGCGAGATTAACCCTAACCCTTATTCTCGAAGAACTTCCTCTTTGACAACACCCAAGGTATTACAAAGTATGTACACCCATGGAACAAGAAAGTAGTACAACAGGTAGATTTTGGCACATTGGAAATATGAGTCTAGAATTCGTTATACATAATGTTACTCATCATCGTGCCCATATGTCCAACAAACGTTTCATGTCCGGTAGTCACCGTTAATGGTGCTAGTAGAATGTGTTAGTCAGAGTTCTTGCTTGGGGAGATTGTCCTTCACTCACATGTACTCGTGGCTGTAGTCACAAGTCCAGTATGTGGCTTGTTTATCGCCCTGGCCTAGCCGAACCAGAATCTCTAGATCCTCAAGCTCCAGGATCTCCGCAGCCCTCGCCTACGTCAATCAGCAACAATACCAACATACTCCCTTCTCCTCACGCTTTACTACTGTCCAGGCAACTTACCTCATCCACCTTCTCCGGCTCGCCGTTAACCAACAGCTTCAACTCCGCCGTGCCATCGGTCGGTATAAACGACACATTCGTTCTCTCAGGCGCAATCTCCGGCACCTCATTAACCGGCTGCCCGGGCTCCGAGATGAGCGAGTACCCCGTAGCGCACAGGATCCGGCCCCAGTTGGCGTCCTTCCCATACAGCGCCGTCTTGACCAGCGGCGAGCGCGCAATGGTACTCGCAATCCGCCGCGCGGCCTCCTCGCTCGCCGACTCCGTCACCCGGATCGTCACAAACTTGGTCGCCCCTTCGCCGTCACGCACCACCAGCTGGGCGAGCTCCGCCGCAAAGTCCGTGAGCAGGTCTCGAAACGCGAGATAATTGGCGTTGGTCTCCTCGGCCGCGGTGATCTCCTTGCCGCCTGCCGCGCCGTTGGCCAGTAGCGCGACGGTGTCGTTGGTGGAGGTGTCGCCGTCGATGGTGATGCTGTTGAAGGAGCGGTCGACGGCGTGCTTGAGGGCGGCGGGTAGGGCGGCGGAGGAAATGGGGGCGTCGGTGGCGATGACGCCGAGGAGCGTGGCCATGTTGGGGTGGATCATGCCCGCGCCCTTTGTTGTGCCGGCGATTTTGTACTCGATGCCCGGTGATGAGGGGAGGGTGAAGGTGCGCGATACCAGCTTGGGGAAGGTGTCGGTGGTGCAGATGGCTTTGGCCAGGGTCAGCCAGTGGTCGTGGGACCCGCCGAGTGCCGTGTGCGCGGCGGGGATCCCGTTGAGGATCTTTTCGATGGGTAGGCGCTGGCCGATGACGCCGGTGCTCATGACGATGGTGCTGTCGCTTTGGCCGATGCTCTTGTCGGCCGCCTGGGCCATCTTGGCCGCATCTTCCAACCCGCCTTTCCCGGTGACCGCGTTGGCACATCCCGAGTTGATGATGACGCCCTGGATGCCCTGGTTGTTTCGGTCCTGGAGCAGCTTCCGGCTGAAGGTAACAGGGGCTGCCTGGAACTTGTTCTTGGTGAAGACCGCGGCGGCAGCGCAGGGGGTGTCTGAGGTGAGCAAGGCTAGGTCTGGCTTCGTGGTGTTGCCCGGCTTGACGCCTACTATGGTGCCGGATGCCCGGAAGCCGAGCGGGTAGCTGCCCTTGGTTGGCACATACTTCTTTTTCGCGGCCGGGATGGAGCCGTTAGCAGGTGCCGAGTAGGCCCGGGACGGAGTCCAAGTGACCTTGCGGCCTAATTGGGCCCGCGACTGCCTCAATTGGGCGAGGAGGAATCCATTGAAACCAGCCATGGTCGCCCCCAGGCTTTGTTCTCAAATATGTCGAGTGTGGAATGTGTTGTTTTGGCTTGAGTCACGGGTATGAGGAACTAAAAATGTAGTTGGGAGTCGCACCCGATTTTCCCAATTGGGATGAATAAAATGGAACTTGAGCGGTACCGGAGCGAATTGGGCAGAACTTGGGGCTCGGTTGACGGCAGGTTTGAGAACAGACTTAAAAAAAACACGTGAAGGGCCATGCAAAGACATTTATATCCTCCGGCAAATTTTGAGTCATAATCCCTTGAATCCATGAATGCTTGGGACATCCACAACAGAGCTACGAACAAAGTCCAGTAAGGTACGAAGTACAGGACCTAAATAAGGGTTGTCCAAAGGGTTTTCGTGGCCATTTACTGATGAATCTCTCCTACCGCAACGGGGATGTGGGGGAGCAGACAGGGGCAATAAACTTTTCGATTTGATTCTAATTATTCCATCATGATTTTTGCACTTATTGAAAGAGGAAAGTCAACCGTGAAATTCTCGGGTTGTCTTGAGGCTCTGTGTCATACATGCAATGTTTCTCAGGAATAACAGAGTCTGACCCGCCTGAGGTGCTTTTTTAGTGCTTGGGCTCCCATGTCTTGGCTCACCGGAACTTCAGCGCCGAACCGCCGGGTGGCTCGGGCCCGTTTGGTGCTCCACCGTGCCTGCCTCCATAAAATCATCGTTTCCGTTTGCTGCAAATTTCTTCCTGTTTTCAATTCCGCAGCTCCAAAAGAACACGAATCACCAACGGTGTCTCGTGGGAGCCGCGTCTGACTTGCTTGGCCTGGTTGTTGCCTAGGTTATTGCATTTCCCAAACCCCATCTTCGTGCCATGACTTGTTAACTTTCGCGTTCTGATCGTGGGAGCTTCTCGCGAAACATCGAGGCACCAAAATCCGAACCGAAAATTCTTGCGCACAACCCCTCGTATCTTGCCACTTTTCTTTTTTCTTCTCTCTCCCTCTCACCACAACCCACTCGCACACAGACACAACGACCATGCCGTCGGAGGTCATGGACGCCTACTGGGCGGCGCCAGCAATGGCCCGCAATTTGGCGACCTTGATCGTCGTCACGTCAATCGCAGCGCACTTCGGTTTCGTGTCGTATGGGTGGCTGTACTTTGGTGAGGATCGGCTCTTGCGCTTCCCACCTGAGATATGGCGGTTCGCAACGAACTTCTTCCTCAGTGGTCCAAAGCTCGGCATCATCTTGGACCCCTACTTCAGTATGGGCAGTCCACTTCTACAATTCTCTGACGACTAGTGTTGTCTGACTTGGAGAACAGCATACCAGTATTTGAAGCAGCTAGAGACGGCGAACCCCAAGTTCTCCCGAAAGGAAGACTTGGTCTGGTATTTGATGACCGTTGGGGGCATGATCATTGTAGGTTCATCTCACTTTTCTGTGTTTCTCTTTTCTCTTTTTCAACACTCACACACACACACCCCTCGTATATCTGCCCGCATGGTGCTCTTTCACCCAACCATTGCGGTTCCTGGAAACGAGGAAGATCACCCCCGTATTTCGGTCGGCCCATCATTCGCATAATAAAAGGGTCGGTCGGGGTACGGGATGGTGGGATGTCTAATGGATGACTCGCGCGACGCTCTCCGTTCGCTCGGGTGGTTTTTTTGCTCCCTACATTTCAACAACCTGGTTCCTCTTGTGATTCTGCTGGGGGCGAAAATAGATTCTCGGCCTTTTGTCCTTCTCCCATCGAATCTCCGCCGGCGTTCCGCAGAAGACACTGTAAAAGCCGCCCGTAAACAAGGGAAGCTAACAACAGTAACACAGTTCCTCAACCGCGCATTCCTCGGCGGGGGATTCTTCCTTGGCGGCCTCATCATGGCCTTGGCGTACACCGCAACGCAGGATCAGCGTGGCATCCAGTCCGGCTTCATCGTGTTCACCGTGCCGGCGCAGAGCATCCCGCTGTGCATGCTAGCATTGTCACTACTCCTAGACCCGTCCGCGATTCCCCTCCAGCTCACGGGCCTGTTGTCGGCGCACCTGCACGACTTCCTCTCGCGCCTCTGGCCCGAGTTTGGCGGCGGCTGGAACATCATGACGCCACCGCGGTTTGTTTCGTGGTTGGTCAAGACACCTCGGATGGTACAGCGGGAGTACGGCACGGCCGCCCACCAGCCGCGCGGCGCCCACGGGGTGAGTGGCGGATCGGCGGCGGGAGACAGTTCGGGGGCGTCGACCGGGTCGGTGTTGCCCGACTCGTGGAAGACAAGGGGGTCTGGGCAGCGTCTGGGGGGGAACTAGACAATTTACACTACTTATGTGTGCGGACCAACAGTACGAATTTTAGAATGTATACCAAGATATTGCTGTGTATTCGCACACTGTTTCGCGTTGCTACTGCTGTCCGAGTACGTTATTTCTACACAGGTAGTACCCACTAGCCTACACCCTCTGTGGTCTGTTTATGTGTCCCCATATCTCGGACCTGGAATCATTCATCCTTCAACGTCAACTCCTCGGCCTACCATGCATGTAGCCCCCCTCCTCGGACCCCAAAGCAGAAGCCAGCTTACAGCCGTTGAAGCCCATCCGGGTAATTGATATAACATGACAAGCCCGGGAGTACATACGAATAGTAGGAGCCCAAGTGGTCACCGAGGTATATATTCCCCTAACCCCCACGAAAAACCAAAGACAAAATATAAACCATAAACAGGAAACGCCGGTATCTCGTGTAGCCTTGGTATAATAAACCCACGCGAATCCAAATCCCAAGAAACCCAAAAGGAGTGTTGTGTTTGTCTGTTGGTGTGTACAGTACATCTCATACAAGCGGCAGCGAGAAGAGAGAGAGTGAGAAACAGGACCAAGAGAAGTAGTATCCTCTCCAAAAATGGGACAAACAAAATGGGAATAAAGTTTAAAAAATAAAAATCACCAAAGATCACTCTCCCGTCCAATCTCAATCTCCGCATAATGCCTATTCCCCGCATACCCTCCTCCTCCCCCTCCTCCACCACCACTATTCCGATTCGACCGTTTCCGCCTATGCTTCTTCTCCTTCCCTTTCCCATTGTCATCCCCCTTCCCTCCACCACTCCCATCTCCTCCACTCCCACCACCACTGGCAAATCCCCACGCCCGACTGCGGAACGACCGTTTTTGTTGGTGCTGGCCTTCGGCCGTGGAGTCATCCGCGCCTGCGTCGCCGTGGGAGGAATCGTGGCTGATACCGCCGGAGCCCTCTTCGCGGGACCAGCCGGATGGAGTGGTATTTGTCGTTGGGAGGGTACCGGGGACGAGATGGGGGAAGGCGAGGGGTCCGGAGATGGTGGTGCCGAGTTTGCCGTGGAGGGGTTTTTCGGATTTGCTGCGGGTTGGGCCGATGGGGCCGGTACTAGTAGTAGTGGAGGATGGGTCGGCGAGATTAAGGGGTGGAGGGGGGTAAGCGCGGGGTTTGCGGTTAGGTTGGGACGGTGGGCCGGCGGCGATGGGTTCTTGTTGTTGGAGGAGGTGTTGTGGGTATGGGTATGGGAAGGAGGGGAGTTGGGGCCCGCTGGTGGCCCGGGTTTGGTGGTCGGGATGGAGGGGGTGTTGACTAGCGTCAGTGGAGGAAGCGGAATGGGGTTGTGGTGGGAGTGGTGGTGGTGTGGACGCGGCAGATATGGGAGGGAATTGGGCTGGATGTTGGATTGGGAGACCGGAGGAGGACGACTCGGACTCGCTGCGGTAGTGTTGTTGTTGTTGCTGTTGATGGAGCTGTAGCTGCTGCCGGACATGGGGGGGAGGGGTCCCGGCCTGTGCCGCAGCAAGGTAAGCCTGGATGATGGTGTCGTCCGGCTGGGTCTTGGGATAGAGATCCCCTGATGGGAATGGTGGTGTTGGGAAAGGTGGTGGTGATGTCGTCCTGGCGGAGCGGTTACTTGGTGTGGATGAACCCCGGACTAGAACCCGCGGGATGTAGGCGGGGTGAGTCGGCATCGCGCTGGCCGTGTCAGAGGTGCTCATGGGCGACAGGACCTTTTCGGGTGAGTAGGCGTATGAGGACGCGTGGTCGCCGGCCCCTTCTGGTTGTGGACCGTCCATCTTGTAGTCCATGGTGTACGTGACCGCAGGCACCATGTCACCGCGACGCTCGCCATCGAAGCTATCGCAATCCGAGTCATCCTCCCGGTCGTATCGTCGTTGTCGTCGCCAGTAGATGATGAAGAGACCCGCCGCGCCTAGGAAGAGTGCGCCCGCGCCGCATGCGATGCCGGCAATAGCTCCGGTTGTGAGAGTACTTGCACCCTCGCTGCTGTCGCTGTGACTCGCATCCCCGCCCCGTGGAAGGACGAGTAACCTGACGGACGCCATTTTCTTTTCTTTTCTTGTCGTTTCGTTTCTTGGTGACCCCCAAGTGGGAGCACGCACGGGACTTCCCAGTCACTGTCGCAAACCGTTGGCCGTCAACCGTTGACGGTTGTCCGAGAGAGTGTGAACCGGATCTTTCTTTTTGCTACCCGAGCGCAGTCTCACTCGGATATGGTTGTTGCCGTTGTTGTCGTCGTCGTCGCTGTCGTCGACTTAGACCTTGGCAAACACCACAGTTGGGTGCCGAGAAAATCCGAAATAGCAACCATGGAAAATTAAAAAAGACAAAAATAAAAAGGATGGGGCCGGGCACACTGAGTCAAATAAGACAAGACAGAACTAGCGGACAGACAGACAGAAGAGCAAGATGGGTAAAGCAACTCGGCCAGGCAAGGCTTAGCTGCCGATGTGTGTATGCAGTTGGTTCTGTCTGGTTGCCACCGGGTGCGGACCCCGTTGCACTGTATGCTCCGCGAGCACTCAGCACGCAACCCACAGTCATGGACTCCAGATGGGGGAAAAGACCGGCGAAGTCGTCAAGAGGGGTCATAAATCCCGGGCGCGTGGAAGAAACAACGGGAAAGAAAAGAAAAAAGACAGACGAAGGATGGATACGGATAGTGTAGAGTGAAGTAAGATGAGAACCTCCCATGTCAGTTAGACGCCAACCAGGACAAAAAGAGGCATCCACGCATCCATCGTGCTGCAGAAGCCCGTTCTGTTCATGCACCTCAATCTCCCCCGAATTACAACTTTACCACGCTCTCATACTCCCATGTCCACCCTAGGCTCGCATTCCTCGATTTCCCGGGCGCCTCTTTTCCCCTTCTCTTTCCCACTGGGAATGAAATGGATCCCAGCTGCGGCTGTCGTGCCTTGCACAGAGAATGGAAAAGCTGCCGTCGCACTGGGCTCACTGCAGCCCCAGCCTTGGCCACGGCCGAGGGTCGTCGGGGAGGGGCCTGCCAGGCCCTGCCTGCCTTTTGCGGTTGTTTTGCGCAAGGGAGCATCGCGGGGGGGGGGCGGAAGCTTCTGGCCAATCATGCTGAAGCGACAAACGCGACCGTGGGGCTTTAAGCTTTGGGTTTTCACCTACATAGTAGTGTAGGCCGTAGGCCTTCCTCCTCCCCAGCTCCAGTCCCCCCAAAGCACCGCGGAGCTTCCTTCCTCGCGGATGGGGGCAGAAAAATCGAGGATTGAATTCGCTGGGCTTGCTGGGGGAAGGTGCCTTCGGTGGGTGGTGGGTAAGACGGAGTCGACAAAATGACAAAAGTGAGTCCCCACCAGCCAATGGCAGCGCGCCGCTGTTTCGTTTCTCTCAGCGCGTAAACGCCTGCTGCGCGAGCAAGGCCCCCCAGCGGAAGGTGCCGGGAGGCGGGGGCCAGGAAACCTCACCACAGCGACGCCTGACTGGCCGAACAAGCGAGGCCTTGGCCGATCGGCAAGCCGATCCACCTTGGAGCTGTTCCCTCAGAGTGTTCAGACCAATCGGGGGGCTTGGCTTTTGTTGCTCGGACCAAGCATGGGCAAACAAGCTTCCACACCTTCCCCCGTCGGGCTGTCACCGTTGTGCTACCTTTTTGGCTTGTGGTCTTGTGTTGCCCAATAACTGCCGCGTCGTTGGGGTCCTCTGGAAACACAGCCGAGATGTGATAGGGAGAAGTGCAGCGGCCGCGCCCCTCCTTCGCGTCGCCTGGCTCATCTGGACTTCTCTCTGTCTCTCTCTTCCGCTTCCGCCTCCGCCGCTGTCTTGCTTTGGATCGTCATCAGCTTGTGAGGTTTTCATAGCAAGCTGAGCAGCATGAGTTGGCTTCATCATCACAAGCTTTTTATCGGTAGCCAGCTGAGCTGAGTCTGATCATGAAAACGAGGGCCTGAGTTAAGACTCGTAAGTTGCCATGCACAAGCCACATGAATCCCCTGGAATCGATCTGTTTTTCCCATCAACGAATCCATCAACCACAACGGTCATCTCCCACCCCGCAGTAGCGGCCGTCTCGAAGCAGTGCTCCTCGCACTAGAAACAACGGCCCGCCCGATAAGCAACCACCGATCGCCTAGCAATGCAACCACTCGTCGCCTTTTCCTTGTTGTCGATGCGCTGCTCGGTGTGGTGTGGGTTATTCGAACTGCCCAATGTGGCGTTGCACCCTCCTCCTCATCTCTGACCGGCGAGGAAAAGGGTTTGTGGGTGTGGATCGCTGGGCAAGGAGGCAAGGAAACAGACAAATCATTCCCACTCGCTGCAAAACTGTGCAGGAGGGAGGGTGTCGCCCGGCGCTAAGAACCGTTCTGTCGGGATCGCCCTTCCCGTGTCTCCCACCAATCATGGGATGGAGTTCTGAAAGAGAGAGAGGGAAGAAGGCCAAAAGCCTGTTCGGAGCGAGCAAGCAAGCCAAGCACACTGTGTCGGCCGCTTCTGGATCAAGCTTCTGCCGAGGGGTCGGTTCGTCTCAACAAGGGCGCTGGGCGCTGTGCCGTTGCTTGAATTCGGGATTGCGAATCCGATGAAAGAGAAGGCTCCCCGTCCTTTACACGACTACCTCGTGTCGCCTTGGGCGATATCTTGCCCCTTTGGGACCGGCTCGGGAAAGTTGGCCCGTTGTCGACCGTTCTCGGCAAGTCTGTCTTCGTCATCTCGGTTTCTTTCTCCCTCTCCCTTACACGACTGTGTGCTGTGTAATGTAGACGAAGCCAAGTGGCCTTGTTCGGCCGTATCTCCTCTACTGTGTACTTCTGCACTCCCGATGCACAAGGGAGGTGGGGCAAATGCAGAGCGTACATACACAGCAGGACACTGTGTCCTGCACTGCTGTATCCAGCCGGTGGGCTTCGGCTCAGTGGGCAAGTTTCGTACCACAGAGCGGTTGAACACACCAACTTGTCGTCAGGGATGTTGGCAAGGAGACTGGCGAGATAGACAGGAGAGGGAAGATGGGCGAGACGCCTTGCTTTCCCCAGCAGTCCGGTCACTCGATATCGAGCCGTCGTTTCGCCCGACGCCAACAACGATCTGCATCTAGTGTACATTTACTCTCTCACACTACCTCTTACACAGTTGCTATTGTGTACGGTGTGGTGTGCAAGTGTATGTGTGCCCGCAGCAGCTGTGTGGTTGGGCTGAGGCAGTGCCCTGTTACAGTGTCCAGTTGCCTTGCCTTGGTGCATGTGTGCGTGCGTGTGTATGTATGTATGTGCTTGCATGCTATCTTCGCACACCAGCCTGGTACTACCCACCACACCACCACCCATCGTGCTTGCTCGGGTGACTCGATGACTTGCAGCACAGCGCGCAGCGCCCACTGCTTGTTAGCTGCAGCCTGTTATTTTCGACCGACTGCATATGTTTCATGTTAGATCGCCACAACCACACCGCTGGGTTGGGCCTAACCTTGCGAGCGGGGGAGCTGTGAGGTGTGAAAAGGGGGGCACCTTGCAGCTCTCTTCAAAGTTGATCGTAGGGCGGATCGTGGAGATATCTGATTCATCGTTAGTATGTTTCAGAGCGGTTGCTGGGTTGCAGGAAGTAGCAAACAAACTTTGGATCTGCCTTGCGGGGCGGTTAGAGCTTTTGTTACTGCGGGCGAGAAACTGAGTAGCAGACACATACACAGAGTAAAGCGCGCGGGTATCTTTAAGGGGCTGGAGATGTCGGTTTTTTTTACACCTGCAGTGAAGGTCTGGATAGATCATCTGCTGGGCGTCACGCTTCTTGCTTGCTGGCGGCAGAGGCTATTTTTGAAAGTGCTTCAGGCGGACACATCATGTATGTCGCTGAGCTGAGTCGTTGAGCTGAGTATTCCGGGCCGTGATGGAGTATTCCGCAGGCCCCATACTCGAGCAAGCAACTCGAGATGGCGTGCCTTGATCAAGGATATCCGGATACTGTCGACATCGGCACAGCTGACAGACTCAGGGGCGGGGGTTGGAAAAGTACCATGCGCCCACCGCTACGTTGCCTCGGCTCAGGGGCACCAACCTCGATGCCGCGGCTGCAACATGCTCGACTATCATCTAGTGTATCATCATCTGGTGGAGTTACTGAGGACACCGCGGACTCGAGGACTCGAGGACTCGAGGGCTCGAGTGTGGTGGATATGTCATCAGGTGGATCGCGAACATGAAGTTGGGGGCACGGTCGGACGGATGTCCTCGAACAAAGGCTGCCGAGATTGTTGTGTTCTGGACAGATATCACGCGTTGACCTGTCGCCACAGCTTCGGGGTGAGTTTCATCCGGGAAAGATTGCCTGGAGTAGTCGCTAGCCGTCCTTATAGAAGAAGAAAGCCAGGGCAGAATTAAGCTTATTAGCCCGTAGTATCACAGACGTGATCGTCAGTCCCGTTCTGTTTCAGGGGTATCAAGCGTAAACATGTCGAGTGCTTTGCTAAGCTTTGTTTGGGTTACAAAGGGAAACGGAAAATACGATCACGTCAAAGCAGCTATCCGGCCTCGGAGGGTGAATTCCTAGGTAGTTTCCCGTGTCGGGCCGGTTTATCTTGCCCCTTTACTCTGTTGCCATGTGACGATATCCGTTCCCATCGCCAAAAGCTGCCTACAGGATCGAGTTTGCCCCTATTCTGTGTCCACTCAACACGACGTTCCACCGATCGACGAGAAGTACGATGAGGGAGGCTTCCGAGACACTGTTGATACCACCTCTAGCCCAAAACAAAGCCAACGGTCGAGAAAAACATCGTCATCTTGCTTGGGCATATAATGCTTTGTCTCGTCCATGTCTCAGGAAGCAGCAGCAGCAGCAGCAGCGATTGCTTCTAGAAGTCCTACTCCTTTCTCAACATAGTTCTCAACCACAACCCTTATCAAGACCAAACTACTCATCCTACCATCTACACTCACCCCCCACCATGCGTGCTCTCGTCTTACTCCTTCTCACCCTGGCCACAGCCAGGGCCTTCCACTTCCCCGGCCGCACCCATCACGTAACAGCAGAAAAAGAAAAAGAAGAAACCAACAACAAAAACCAGCTTACCGTTACCGGCCTAGAAAGACGTATGCACGACCTCCTCGAGAAACGGAACCACTCTCCGCATCACAAGGCCGAGCCCGCAGCCGACAGGCTAGAATGGCAGGTCCAGGACCTTACGCGGAGTATGATCTTATTTTCTCTCCTTATCCCCTAACTTTAGATATCCACCCACGCTTACGCTGACACACTGGGCCAAAAAAAAGCCTCCGAATCAACAAACACAACAACCTGGACCTTCTCCCTCCTTCTCAACGCCGCCTCCTCCAACACCGACCCCAGCACCCAAACCACCGTCTCCTGCTCGCTCACCGTGCCCCTGATCCAGCCCGCCGCTCCCAGCGGCAACAGCGCCGACCGTATCGGCAGTTTTTACGGTGTGCCCTGCGGTACGAATGGGGGGAGTCTGTTGGGGAGGATTAGTGGGGGGGGGAGTCGGTTTGGTGGTTCTGGTGAGAGTGGGAAAGTGAGTGGGAGGAGGACGGGAAATGGGATTGAGGAGGGGGTTGGGTTTGAGGCGTCGTTGGGGTATAATCAGGATGCGGATAGTGCGGTTATGACGGTTTGCTAGTGCGTTTTTCTTTCTTTTCTTTTCTTCTGTTGATTGTCCCTTGACCTTCCGTTGAATACCCTCCTCCAAAAAACATATGGGTTGACTCCTCTAACATTGAACAAACAGTACGCCCAACGGTACAGACGCCTGGTTCGGATTCGAAAAGGTCTCGCAGAACAAGCAGCTCGGCAACTCGAGACCGGAGCCGGTTTATTATACGGGATGTGCTTAGGTAAGAATGGGAAGTTGGGGTTGTGTATTGTTATGTGTGGGAGGTATTGGTGTCCTAGTTACATGTGAGTGTATGAGAGAGTGAGGAATCGGAGAATTGTAAGGGGGTGTTAGGTTGTTGAGAAGTATGATAGCAATCTAGAGGGGAGTTGTAATTTGGTTTGAGACAGGGGCACATTCAAGTATTGTTTTATTATCACTTCGATTCTGTTACACGCAGACATACAGTCCCAACGGCTGGCCTCACGTATTGTCCAAACTGTCACAGGACCTCAAGACAGTGAGTATACCCAAGAACAAGCGCTATTGATTGTGCATCGTAATTGTATTCCTGTAAGTACCCCTACCACACAATGCCTAAGGCCTAGACCCAGCCATCCGCCAATACACCATGCCACACCACACACAGTAGTCTCTTGGTAACCTTCCCAACCAATCTTGTATCCTACACTCACACTATCCCAAACAAATAAACAAAGAAAAAAACACACTCGAGTAGCGACTCTTGCTCGCCAGCTGGGTATCCATCGTCGTCATCTTCCACATCATCTCATTACACACCGTCCGTCCGTCCGTCTCCCTTTTCAACACCAACCGACCCCGACACACCCACCCACCAACCGAGAGATGCCATGGTAACGCCCCCTTTCCCCACCCCAAAAAGCAAGAGACAAAGGAAACCGAAAGAAAAGAAGATGTGTAAAAAAACCGAAAAAAAGAAAGAAAAAAGGAAGAAGAGGGAAAAACAGAAAGAAGAAGAAACAATGAAAAGAAAAAGGAATGAAGGACTATCACCTCCTAGGCGGCGCAGCAAACGCAGTCTGAATCTCCCAACTCTCTACCGGACTCCCCGTCCCACTTCCACCACCATTGTTATTATGATTATTATTATTATTTCCCCCACCAAACCTTGTACCACTCACCAACGACAACAACCCCCCACCATTCCCCCGTGACGCCTTCCGCGATGATACAGCAGCTGTAGGCGGCGGGGGGAAGGAAACAGTCACTCCGCTGTTGTTAGCCGAGGATGTGGTGGACGTGGTGGTGATACCCGGCCCGTTGAGTTTGATGATGTGTCGCTCGCCTGGTTTGCGGGTTGGCTGTTCTACCGGAGTAGTAATGGTAGTAGTGGGTGTATGGGATGCCATCTGCTGCTGCTGCTGTTCCTCGTCAGGTGATAACGGCCACCCGCCGCCCGTCTGGTGGGCATGTCCATATCCGTGCTGGTAACCCGCAGGCAGCAAAGCCGCAGTACTCCGGACAGACTCAGCAGACATCGGCGAGCGAAAGTCAGCGGGGGAGTGTGCGTAGTGTACTACTGGTGTAGCGGGTATCGGGTCTGCGGCGGCTGTGGCGGTAGTGGATGGAGAGGAGTACTGGTTGTGATGGGCTTGAGGTGGGAAGGTGGGCGGGACGGTGGTGGTGATGTGTAAGGGTGCGGGTTTTTGAGAGGAGAAGTCGTCGATTGTGGTTTCTGGTGGTGGTGGTGTGTGGGTCTCTGTTGCGGTCGCGGCGATGTCGTCGGGGTGTTCGTAGGGGGGTTTCCAGATGGAGGAGCGGTCTGGGGTGGTGGTGTAGTCGGGGGTGAGTTGTTGTTGTTGTTGCTGCAGTTGTTGTTGCTGGTAAAGGTAGTGGTAGTAATTATCGTCGTCGACCGGAGTGGAACCGTCGTGGGCGCCGGGCCAAAAACGCGGGGAGACCATGTGGGTTTGGCATTGGAAGGAGGCCATGGACGAGCGGCGGTGGTGGGCGACGTGGCTGAAGCGGGAGAAGAAGCTGGCGTGGGCGCCGGCGCGGAGGATGCGGTTGCGGCGCTTGCGTAGGCAGATGGTGGTCGTGGCGGTGATGATAAGTAGCAGGACGACGACAGCCACTACCACGCCGGCGATGGCCGCGGTCCCAAGACCTTGTTGCTCGTCGTCTTGGCCGATTGTCGCGGGGTCCACGATGCCGATCGTCGTCTTGGAGAAGACGGTGGCGTTCAGACCTAGGAGTACACCAGGGGCGGGTTGTTGCTGGCAGCCAGCTTCTAGGGCCACGAAGTCTAGACATGGTTAGAACAGGTCGCGTCGCCATACCGGGTCACCCTTTTTGTTCGCACTTACAATTAGCCAGGTAGTTGGTCGTTCTCTCGGCAGAGATGCAAGGAATGCAGCCGTCATAACTAGCAGTGTTCGCTGCTTCGCCTTTCCCGGCCATGCAATACGAGTAAGCAGTGGTGCCCTTGGGATCCGGCACACCATGCTCGACAGCAGCTTGAAGATGCCCGCAAGCTGTGCTGGTCATGCATGGGGTCTGGTCGACATCGGTGGCGTTGGGGTAGCCAAAGATGCAGTAGGCAGCCGTGTACCTCATGTTGTCTATTTGGAGGTCAGTCACGACATCATCACGGACTAAGGGATATAGATATGCCAGGGAGCGTACAGAGAAACCACATGACATCGCTCTCATCCCCCTGGGAATAGGTGCTCGTCTGCAGACAGGTCATGCACTCCTGGAACTTGACCCCGGCCGGCCTGGCGTAGTCGGCATCGCTGCAGACGATGTCCGAGTTCTGGGTGTAGGAGGCCTCGGAGTCTGCTGGGTTTTGTGTGGGCGACCTCGCGCAGGCCGAAGCGCATGGTGAGTTTGGTGTTACTTGGAGGGCGGATGTGAGGCGTGGCGCCAGGAGAGCGGCAACGAGTGTGTAAGTGGCTAGCTTCGCCATCTTGTCTGTCGATATCGATATCGATATGCCTAGGGCCTCAGGCGTGGAGGGAAGAAATAAAAACAAGCCCAGGTCCAGCTGGGCAATTGGATATGATAAAGAAGCTTCTTCTCGTGAATAAGAAGATCTGGCGTTTACTTTGTGGGAAGTGGGTATCAGGTATCAACGAAAGTGAAAACCGAAGCTCAAACGCCGAAGCAGCCAAGACGACAAGTAACTAGGAGAAAACGCAAGAGAAGGAGACGGCAAACTAAACAAGAGCCACCATCATCATAATCGTATCAGACGAGAAGTAAGAAGCCGAGGGAGGGGCGGCAGAGCTCTGTTTCAAATAGCTAGCTATTTCGTTGCACAACATGAGCTTCCCGTTCGCGCGCACACACGCCTGTGCCGCCCCAGGGATGAGAGCTCGACCACCGCGGATGTGCTGCTGTGGGGATGGAAGGGTGGAAGGGTGGATGGGGCGGATGTGACGAGCTGCATGCAACGCCAGAGGAGCGAACGAGAGGACATTGGACAAGCCAGCAAAAGGGCCAGAGCAGAATCCGGCAAGTGGGGGTCGACTACGGAGTATGGACGCTGCGGCGAAGGCGTGTGAGAGAAACTGCTCAGGTACGGCACCGATCCAAGGTTCCTTTCCGTGGGTTTCCTAGGCCAGATCGGGGTGTGTGACATGTCGATAGCGGTAACCAGCCCTGCGGCTGGCCGATGGTTCCTTGAAGGACATGCTGTTCCTGGCGAGGCGTTTGGTGCAACGACGGAGGTGATTGGCTGATTGTTGTGCTAGGATGCTTGTTCCTTCAAGTTGAATCTGCTCGTTTGGCCTTGTCGAATCTCGTACACATGACGAAGCTGGGTTCGTTGCGCGCTTATTTTGGACCCCGACTCGCAGCGTCGGATGTCGATCCTCGGGGTCTATCGAGCTCTGTGTGGCTCTTGTCTAGCTCGCTCGACTGCAGCATCTGGGCGAGGCAGTGCTGCGCTATGTTGAGTCCGGGCCGTAGGGCTGCAAACGGGCCAGTGTGAACCACTGAAACATGAACGGATATCAAAAAAAGAAGCAGAAGCTACAAGACGACATGCAGGTCGACAACGGTTGGGCCGGCCAAGTTGGCGGCCCACGAGGGGATCCAGCTGCCCGGTTGCGTCTCGGCCGGCCACGGCGTCTCGATGGCTCTTTCACCTTGCTCTCCGTTCCCTCTGGTTTCTGTTGTTTCCTGGCGACTCAAACACAGCAGAGAGAAACTGGAGCTCGAGATGGATGATTTAACTGGTCGATGGTGGGATAAGAGTTTGTGGGGCATGTGGGGGCAGGGCTTGGCCGGCGCTTCGAGGACCCGCCAAAGATGCGCTAGTCCTAGTTGGGGTAGGGCGATCTGGACCCCACCGCTAGCCCCATCGTTCTTGGCCAACACCATCGCCGCGGCTGTCTCCCATTGGCTTTTCCCCCCCATCATCTTCTGCAAGAGACTGCAGGTCACCGTCGCATCACCGAGCACCCGCCCGTCAGGGCGCCAAGCCATCACGCGCTGGCTCACGGTAAATGTGTTCGTCGCTCGGTGGGAGTATCGGGGCGACAAACGAGGATTTTGCCGTTGCGAATGTTTTCGGGGCGGCAAGGACAGCTTTTGGTCCATCTGCGATGTATTTTGATGACTTGGTGGTTTGTTGACGGCCGGCGCTCGAGGAGATGCAGTCTCGACAAACAGTTGGACGTACTGGTCTAAGGCTCCAAGGATAGGATATCAGATATCGTTTTCTGACAAGCGATCCACCACGAGCCTCGCAGAACAAGTGACACCAACCGATTCGAAACACAACAGCGTTTTGTGAGGTACATACATACCCAACAAGAAACGATCAGAGAAACGCATCATGATATCACACAATGCCCGACCATTTACAATTCCATCTCTATAGACTCAACAGACAGGGGTATACACAACATACCATTCTAATACACAACCAACTCACTTCCCGTCCACGTCATGCCCGCCTCAAACAGACACCGGCCCTGCGGACAATCGCCATGAAACACCAGCCAGTCAGCCCCATTCACGCTGGCCGCACCCCCGGGCGCCGTGACGTTGAACGCGTCGCCCGTTCGGATCAGCGAGCCGTTGTTGGCCGGTCCCCCGCGAACATACGGCCCCGTGATGTTGTTGCCGTCGGCCACGGCGTAGTTGACGCTGTACCCGGGGCCGTCCCAGCAGTGGTTGCTGTAGAAGAGTATGTATTTGCCTTGGGGGCCGGTGTCGCCGTTGGTACCCTGGCCACTCGCTGTTGACGTTGTTGTTGTCGTTGCCGTCGTTGCTGTCGTCGTTACCGTCGTTGCTGTCGTCGTTACCGTCGTCGCATCACCACCACTACTACTCGTACTACTACTACTGCTAGCAGTTTGATTCCCCTTCCTCGGCGGGAAATACACCAACTCGGGAGCCTCCACCAAAGGCCCATCCACCTCTCCCAACCGATTCAACACCTCGACCCCATCTCCCACCAGCCTCACCCCCGGTAGTAACCCCCCACCACCATTATTACTATTTCCCCCTCCCGCTGTTATACCCCCTCCAGTCCCCCCCGTACTACTACTAACCCCCCCCAACCCCAAAACAACCTCCACCTCCTGCAACACAATCGGCGTCCCCCGAACCGGTTCCACGCCATTATTGCACTCCCCCCCGTTCCCCAGCGCGTTACCGTCGACTTTGTAGAGTATGTATTGTCGACCTGTGCGGGGGTCGGTGAAACCTGCTGGGTCGATGGCGCCGCCGGCTGGGAGGGGGCAGATGAGCGGGCCGTTGGGGGAGGGGGTGTAAGGGCCGAGGATGGAGGAGGTGGAGGAGGTGGCGGTGCCGATGCAGTGGTATAGGGCGGGGTTGGTGGTGTTATTGGTGTCGGTGGTTGAGGAGGATGGGTCGGTTGACGAGGGGGAAGTGGAAGTGGAAGGGGATGTGGTGTTGGTGGTGGTGTTTGTGCGGTCGGGTGCGAGCTGGGCGGCGTAGTACATGATGTAGATGGGTGAGGATGTCGACGATGATGATGAAGAGGTAGTTGAGTTTGTACTGTTGCTGCTGTTGCCACTCCCACTCCCACTCCCACTGCTCCCCCCGATCCTGATCACCGACGGCGCCCACGTCTGCGACCCCGGCCCTGACGTCCAGTTCCCCGGGTCCGGCAACGGGTCCGCATGCGGTAGATATGTCCACGGGCCCTGCGGCGACGGCGCTGAAGCAACCTGCACATTCCGGAATGTTGGCCCCGACGACGTACCCCCGTTGTTTCCACTCCCACTTCCACTTCCGCTTCCGCTTCCACTCCCATTCTCACTGTCGCTCCCACTGCTGGTGCTGGTGCTGCTCCCATTCGTCGTCGGCGGCCACCAGCCCGTCGCAAACGCATACCACGTCCCTGACGGCTGGTCTTGTATGATACACGGATCGGGGAAATTGAACGGTAGCATCGGCGTCTTGGCCGCAGCTACTACCACCACTGCTGGGTTTTGTGGGAGGAGGAGGAGGAGGAGGAGGAGGAGAAGCAGCAGTAAGACCATAGCTACGACGAGTCTTCTTCTCCTTGTTATTCTTTTTCGTCTTCGCCTTCTTCTTCTTCTTCTTCTTCTTGGATGGCTGGGCGGTGGCGTAGCGCGAGGCTATCGGGTTCGTCGTCGAACGACGAGACGGCGGGAGAGCGAGGGGACTGGACATTGCGTCCTGGTCTAGCGACAGTCGGAGGATAGAATGCAGAAAAGAGGCATTGCAAGGGACATCGGAGGGAGGGATCGTCAATCATTGAGGGCCGCGGGCGAGGCCCCTCTCAAGCTGAGACAAGCTGAGAGGAACGACAGAAAATTGGGAAGGGATGCGGAGTACTGTATTGGGTGTGTGTATGGATTCCTTCGGAGATGCCCTCCGTGGTTGTTGATAAGGGAATATCGACCCCCGCCGCTGAAGGATAAAGGAGATAAATTGTGAATTGTATGGTGTTAAAAGTCAAAGCTTAAGGTAATTAATTAGCTAGTCCACCAGCTGGCGGTCCGTCTGCTAGGTACATGTTTTTCACCTCCACGGCCACGCCATGACCGCCGTTATAAACAATAGAACTTACCACGACGGAGTCACCCGTGCCATGGACGGTGATGGGTCGATGGGAAAGAGTTCTAGAACCCTGCAGAATCCCTTGAACCCACCTGGTCACCAGCTGTCAAGCTGCTGTAGAGAGCCGGGACCGTTTAGTGCGGGCCGCCTGTACATGACATGCAGTTGAGTTCATCTGATTCATGGGGCCGAGCGTGCATCTCACGTTGCTGACGGATAAGGTGTGGAGATGGGGTGTTCTGAAACTAAGGCTGGACTGAAGGTTGGTTAATCAATCAAAAAATTGAAAATTTGAAGATTGAAACAGGTATTGGGATTGAGCTTGAAACTCACTTTATAATATTTATAGTCAGTGGATGCCGATATTATAAGGCGGGTAAAAAAGGGGAAACGAAACAACACACAAATACCCCTTAATTGGCCCTAATGCTCATGCATGCATGTCGATGCATCCTTCCCATACCTACCTATGTCGGTCACCCGAGGCCGCATGACCCGAGAGCGGGACGCATGAACTAGCATCGATCAAAACAAAAACGCCCATCCCACGGGTGTTGATCTTAAGACCAACCAACCTTTTCATCAGGGTCATAAGATCGTCGTCCATCAGCGTCGATTCGCAGGCAACTTACTTACCTTACTTACCAATGCAATTCACCTGATGGGTAGAAGGGAGTCAGTCGCCTGATTTGTAAAACTCCCTTCACCCATCCCACATTCTCGCCTTACTTTTCAGTACACATGACAACAGCAAGACAGCTCAAATATCAGCTTCAACCTTCATCCATTTCTAGCATCTGCAAGAAACGAGAAGAGAGACGAATAGATGGATAAACACCACCACCTTCATCTCCTAGGGGGATATTAACAGCGCGGAGTCCACCCCGAAATAGCCAGATAAGAAAAACAAGAAACAATTCAAACAAGAAAAAGTACAAAAAAACGACAACCCGGAGAACGCCATCATTTTTTCCATGCAACCAACAACGGCCGCAGCCAGAGCCAGCAAAAGAACGAACGCCTCTCCCCGCCTCCGCCTCCACCTCCACTTCTGCCTACTCTCTCTCCCTTCCCTTCTCCATTCTCACACTCTTCTTGCCTTGGGTAGGCAAGAAAAGAAGAAACGACTCGAAGGTAGCCAGACAGACGCGCGCACACATCCAGATCATACAACATTTGCTCATGTCCCCCCCCCTACCATCCCACCCATGCTTTCCTGCCCACCCACCCCAACTGTTTGTGTGTTTAATGATTGATTGAACATGTCTGTTCAATCAATCACTGTCCTCAGCCACCTTCGCCTTCTTCTTCTCCCTCTTCTCCTTCTTCTCCTTCTTCAGCTTCTTCCGCTCAGCCTTCTCCTCAGCCGTCTCGCCCTCATGCTTCTTGCGCTTCTTGTTTTCTTCGTCTGCCGACTTCTCCTCGGGCTCGGCAGCGGCGGCGGCCTTCTTCTCGGGTGACGGGGCCTCCGCAGCGGGTGCAGACGTGGATGCGCCAGCAGCATCGGCCGCGGCACCGTAGTCGGTATAGCTCTGCGTCCACTTGGCCGGGGTGGCCTCGTTGGTGCGCCCGAACTTGTCCAGCTTGCCGTCCGCCTTGAGCTTCTTCTTCTCCATGGCCACTGGGCCGAGACCCCACCGGCGCGGGTACAGGTCGCGCTCCATGATGCAGCGCTTTACCTTGGCGACTACGCCGTGGTCGCAGGTCGACATCCTGTAGGGGGTGTGTGGTCAGCGGAATGTTTTATTTATTACCGGGGGTGAAATAGATAGTCGGATAAAGGGGAAACGTACTCAACGGTGCTCATCTGGGCGATACCAATGGCGATGGCCTCGCCCTTGGTGGTCATGAGGACAACCTCCTCGTGGGTGTCGATGCCAGCGTCGTAGCGCAAAAGACCCGGCAGCATCAGCTTGGCGCCGTAGCAGACGGCGTTGACGGCCGAGTCCTTGACGACCAGGCGCTTGTAGGTGCAAAGCAAAGTCTCGAGGGGCTGGATGACCTTGCGCAGGTACGACTCGTCGCCGCCGTTGTCGTACTGCCACTGGGCGTCGAGCACGTCGTGCAGCGTCACCAGCGAGCCGTTGTCCTCGGACATGACACCGGAGCGCACACGGCGCAGCTCCTGCATGTGGGCGCCCACGCCGAGCAGCAGACCCAGGTGCACGCACAGGGTACGGATGTAGGTGCCGGCCTCGCACGAGACCCAGAAGACGCCGAGGTGGCGGTCGTTGTCAAACTCGATCAGCTTGCTCTCGTGGATCGTACGGATGCGCAGTTGGCGCTTGACGGCCGAGATGAGCGGCGGGCGCTGGAACAGCGCGCCGGTAAGCGTCTCGAGCGCCTTGGCGAACGCCGGCTCGCCGCCGGGGATGGTGTCGTGGAAGCGGACGACCGCAACGTACTCCTTACCAGCACCTTGCTGGGCCTTGACAAGGCGGGTAGCGCGATCGATACAGACAACTGGTGGGTGTTGTTAGCCCTGGACCTAGCTCTTCCAGCCAAAGCAAATTGCAAAGGGGGAAATCAACGACGTACTCAAGCAGCCAGTGACCTTGGGGTCGAGAGTTCCCGAGTGTCCAGTCTTTTCGACACTACACAAACAACTTGTCAGCACTGTCATCTTTCACTTATTTTTTTGTGTCTACCACCCAGGAATCCCATACCGGAGCATGCGCTTAAGCCAAGCGACGACCTCGTGCGACGAAGGGTTCGAGGGCTTGTCGAGGTTGATGACACCGCTGGAAACATAGGACTTGATGTCGCGCTTGTAAGGGGACGAGCCGTTGGGGATAGGGGTGAAGTGGCCGGAGCGGACGAGCATCCTGTCGTAGTTCTTGAGCAGCAGGGGCCAGGTGCTCGTGTCGAGCGTCGGCACCGTGTTTTGCGGCTTGATGGCGTACTCGACCTCGACCTCGTCGTCATTTTCGCGGGGTCGCTTGACCAGCGCTTTCAAGTCTGCCATTGTGGTATATGGGGGTTAAATTGGATGGGAGCTGTGTGTTGGTGTCCTATCGAAAGAAGGTCGGATTTTGGAAGAGGAAGGGTGAAAAAAAAAGAGGCGGAAAAAATGACACCCCGCTCGAATTGCGGAATCGCAGCTGGGTCGGGAATGGCTAGTCGGTCAATTGGTCGTCTAAGAACAGCACGATAAAGGTTATAGGTGGACCGTGAGTAGATTCACGCGTCGGCCGGCGGGCTGGATCGAGTAGTCGGACAGTCGCCGTACGATTTTCCACCCTTCGTCTCGTGGTTGTTGACACCAGAGAAGCTTCGTCCAGTGGTCGGCCCCGAAATTTTTTTGAACGAGAGACCGATGTGGGGAAAGCGATAAACGTCCTCGAGGCGGCGCTAACCGAGTTTGGCGATGCGTTCGGGCAAAGTGGGGCCGTCCTCACGTGGTGATAACGAGTCTGGGCTTCGATGCACCGAGGACTTGGACATGGCATTCTGAGCAAACATCTTTTTGTGTACTTTGTGGATACATCAAATGATGAAAGCAAGCATCGATATAGAGTTGATAATGGCAGGGGAATGCCTAGATTCACTTGCCCCTCTCTACCCTCACGGCAGCTAGGTACATTATACAACACCGCCTCGGTTCTCCATCTACAGCCCAGCGGGCTGTCCTTAAGCTCGGCGCATCGACCTCCAGATATATCCAACTCCGACCATCTTTCCGGGTATTGAACTACAACATTGGGCAAGAAACGAATAAAGTCGACCAAAATAAACAGATAGAAAAGACCAAAAAACACAGAAAAATACAACAGTAGGGAAGAGCTTATAGTAACGCTGCGAAAACGCCGACATCACCTCTGCGCTTGCCCAGCACCATACCCATACTCCTCATACCCCCCATCATTTTGCTGTCTCCCATACCCCGGATGATGTAACACGGGCGGCTGTGGCGGCGCCGGCATCTGATACCCATATTCGTACTGCTGCTGCTGCTGCTGCTGCCCATTGGCCTGCCCAATCCCAATCCCAATCCCATTCCCATTGGCGTACGGACTCTCAACCTCATGCATCTCATACGCCTCATCGCGGCCTTTGCCCTTGGCCTCGATCGGGTAACCGTTGCCGTTGAGGTTCAGGTTGGAACCCTTGGAGCGCAGGCTGGCGTCGTCGCCTCCGAGCGCGAGGCCGATGGCTTGCTCGTTCTGGCGCTTCTCTTGGTGCGTGTGGGTTTGCATCAGCATCTTTTCTTGGCCGCTTGTGGGCCATTGGGTGAAGGCTGGGGGTGGGGAGTTGTGGACGGGGGTTTGGGATTGGGATGAGGGTCGAGGTTGGTGATATTGCTGCTGCTGTTGTTGATAGTATTGTTGTTGTTGTTCGTACTGTTGTTTCTGTTGTTGGTATTGGTGTTGCTCGTACTGCTGCTCGTACTGCTGCTGCTGCTGCTGCTGTTGGTTTTCATACTCTGCTTGGGCTTGGGCCTGGTTCTGGGCTTGTTGCTCAGCCTGGAGCATCTCATCGAGGTGCTGAGGCGCCGGCATCCCGATTCCAGGCCACTGGTGCTGGCTAGCGCCGGGCCCAGTCACCGGGCTGGTGTAGTTGCTCGAGTAGGGGCTGAAGTAGCGCGGGAATGACTGCGCATTATCCGGGTGCGCACTCACAGGACTGTCGTTGTTACCGTTGTCCCCCCACCCGCCACGAAGGGGCTTCTGGCTGACGGGCGTCTCAAACATGTCGGGTCCGCTACCGCTGCCGTCGCCACCTCCGCCGTACCGGGTTTTGGGATGCGGCCAGCCCTGCCCGCTGTGGCGCTTCTCGAGCTCGCGCAGGAAAGCGCGCCGCTTCCGCTTACCATTGCAGACGATGAAGATTCCGGCGAGGGCGAGGATCAGCGCAAGTCCGCCAAAGGCGATGCCCACGCGAGCGCCGAGCGAGACGGGGCCGTAGTCAGGGGTTGGAAGCGACAACTGCTCGGGTGGGACGATGGAGATGTTGTAGACCCCAAAAGGATCGCCGTTGACGGAGACCAGGGTTCCGGCGGTGGTGTTCTGCTCGCATGCGGCTTCGAGAATCGTCACGTAATTATTCTGGAATAGGCCGTCGACGGGGCCGTCCAAGGTCATGAGACAGGGGGTGCAGCTCGCGAACATGTCGGTGTCCCAGTGCTTGCAATACTCCAATGGTGCGTCGGTGGTGCTCATGTTCTTGTATGAAACGGCAGCCTTGTATGGCTCGCAAGCCGTTCTGGGGGCGCTATCAGTGGAGGCTGCTACTAAGAAGAAGCATCAACGAAGCAACATACCTTGTGACGCATGGATTCGTTCCGCCTCCGAACAAGCAATATCCCGTGTTGAACCGCAGATTGTCTAAGTGGGCGATTACGTTAGCTGGAGGTGCCGTGATCATGAACAAAGAAAGGACTGGCGCATCACATACAAAGCAGTGCCTGCAAGTCCGACTTCTCCCCATTGACAAATGTGCTGCCGAGCAGGCACGAGATACATTGCTCCCACACAACACCCTCTGCGCCCTGGGTGACACCGCCATGGTCGCAAGCCATCTCGTCGACGGCGGTGGAGGTTTGGACATTGCCGCAATATTTCGCACACGGCGAATCAGGCGTAGCCAGCAGCGCTGTCGCCAGTGGCAGCGACGCCAACGCGCCGAGGACAACGCGGGCGACGGTCAGCGGCATTGTGGCGGTTGTTTTCGTTTTGTCCTCCGTCCCGAGGGGAGGTCGGCCGATGCCGAAGTTTATTCGTCTTTTCGTCCGGGAACAGCACCCGCGAGATTTGCGACGCGGTCAAGCTGCTTTGTTGCTCTGTCTCTAGCTCCAAGAAATAATGCTGGGTTCTGGTCTGATCGGAATTGCGGGGATGCAAGCACGGCAGCTCCGGGGGAAGATTGATTATTGCCGCATGGATTCCCCGTACGACATGCCGAGAGAGAGAAAAGCTTATTCTCAGGCGTAAGTGGGGGATTACAGGTCCGGTCCAGGTAAGCAGCGAAAAGAATGAGAGATGGTCGCCGTCGGAGGATAAGGAATATCAAGGAAACAAAGAATCAATCGCATGCGCAACGGTTGATGCAAAGTCGAGATCTGCTAAGCGCGCAGCTCATCAGGTCGGCGCTGTGGCTTGTCTGCAGATGGGCGACGCCAACAGCCACCAAAAATGTGACGGTGATGGGTGTTGGTTGTCTGCCCCAACACGGGGGAGAAGGGGGGCTGCTGTTCACAACGTGACACTGAGATGCCGAAATCCCACGGCCTCGGAGCGCAACATTCAACTCCAACATCGGGTCGTCGCACAAGGCCGTTCGGCTGCGAGCGGGGAAAACCAGCGGCCCATGAAGCGGCCACCACGAGTGGCTCTGGCCCTTTGAGATTCTTGGAATGAACGGCCTGGCCGCAGACAGAGGCCATGTTGCGCATGATTGCGGTGGGGGACTGCCTGTGAAAATTGGCCAAAAGGGCCCATGGCAAATCATGCCGCACACATTCCGCCCCCGACCCGATCGACGGCCTTTTCGGCCATTTTGCTGCTGCGTTCGTCAACGTCTGCCGGCCCTCTTGACGGTCTCACTGGCCAGAATTCGGATGTGGGAGGGAAATCCGCTTGGTCCGTGAGACGGCACACTCAACAAGCCCCATGCAGGTGCGCACACCATTGACCAGTCACAGCGCGAACAAGCGCAAGGACCCGATGTGCCCGCTGCAGGGGCCCCTGCAAGTCTTCACATGGCTCCACTTTGATTGTCACTCGGGTGTATGGGCCTGTGATTGGTTGTTTTTGGACTGCTTGTGACCCATAATTTGCCTGATCTGGCCAGAGCTGAAGTGGGCCCAAGTCCAGGTCGAGGCACCACTGGCCATTCGTGCCTTTCTCCAGCACCCCCTTCTTGCAGATGGAAGCTGTCTTTTCACCGACGACTCTGTGTGTGCAGCTCACTGCCACTGTCAACGCCGCAGAAGTGCTCTTTTTTGCAGATGAAACGAGCAAGATATTCAGGTCGAAAGGCACAAGTTGCCCCCAAATTGGCGGCGATTCAGAAAAAGAGTTTTGCCACCCACACGCACTGTGGACTGTGTCCCCTGATAAACGCCGAGCTGGTTGCCCGCATCCGATACAGTGTGATATTGGAACTTTGCACACTAGTGACATTGGAGTCAACTCGGCAACTGACTTGAAGTGCCTCGCTTGGTACCTGAGGAACCCGATCAGGGAGAGACTTGATCAAACTCCGGCGCTAATTTACGGTTTGTTGTAAGAAACAAACCGTGAGAGTTTCTGCTCTTGAAGAATAACCAAAGCGAAGACCGGATGGTGTTTTTTTTCTCTTATATAAGCTGACTCGCAGCCTAGCGTGGTCTATTAAAGCATCGTCGTCTCTCAACGTCTACGCCGGAAGACTGTTAAAACTACCCACTTTCTCCTGTGTACCCAGATTTTCATGTCCGGTCGTCGAACGATGGTATTCGGCGTGCCGGACTTGTATCAGTTGATCCAACCTCGACTCTTGGAAATAAACAAAGTAAAAAGAAACTACTCTCATAACTCACATATACCAGCAAGGGAGCAGGCGTGATACAAATACAACGATGTTGGAGACCTCATTTACAATCGAACCTTCCTACGACGGTACTCATACACTCTTATTACCCAACTTGGCATATCAATTTCTCCTCTTTTAATCCACGCTTCACTCATACATATGGGACAACAAACCAAATCAAAACATGCAAGCAAAACGACCGCTCCATCATAACATCTCATACGTCCATATATCATAACCCGCTTAATAACCGTAGTCCACCCCATACCCACCCATCCATCTCACTATAAACTTACACAATCACCGAGAAACTCTCTCTTCACCCTTCCCTTCCCCTCCATCCACCCAAACCTTCTCCTCATACCCATCCCCCTCTTTTAGGTACCGCCTATCCACCCCCTTCCCCTTCCCCTTATCCCCACCATCACCACCAGCTTCCCAACCGCCCCTCCACCGCTGATAATCCCCATAATCCTCATACTCACTCTTATCTCTATCCCCCCCCTCCTCCCGATACCGTCCAAACCCAGACATAGCCGACAGCACCGACGGCCCGGAAGTCGCCGAGGTAGCCGACAGGGCAGATAGCGCAGAGGACATGGATGAGGAAGTGGCGGAGGTGGCGGAGGACAGACCGGCCGTGGTCAGGGCTGGGGTGGTGAGGGTGGAGAGGGATATGCCGGATGTTACGAGGGCGGCGGTGAGAGGGCCGGCGGGGATGGCGGTGTTGGTGGGGCTTATGAAGTAGAGGGGGGAAGGGGGTTTGCGTTTGGTGGAGGGGGTTTTGGGGGATGTGAGGGGGTAGGTGAAGGTTGGGGAGGGGAGGGAGGTGGTTTCGTTGTTGTTTTCGTTGGTGTTGTTGGTGTTGTTGGTGTTGGAGTTGGTGTTGTCTTGTGTGGGAAGATTGGGTTGTGCGGAGAGGTTGGGTTGTGGCGTCGTGGAGAGGGTAGTTGTGTGGTTGTTGTTGTTATTGTTGCTGTTGTTGTTGTCGTCGTTGGCCCTAGGGAGGTCGGGTTGGTAGAGGGGCGGCTGATAAGTCGCAGGCTTCAAGTTCCCCCTTCGACCACGAGCAGTGTATCCCAACTCTGAGTCCTCGCCCGGCTCAGAATCGCGCTCTTCCACAAAACTGGTCGCATGTCGCAGCCCAGAAGGCCGCCGGTGTCGTTCCCGTCCTGGGCCCTCAAAAGAGTGGCTCTGCTGGTTTAGCCGAGGACTGACTTTGCTAGGTAGCTCCCGTGCCGTCTGCTCATCGTCCCCATATCCCAGCTCAGAGGGCTGGAAAAGCTGGAATGGACTCGAACTTCGTGACATGTTCCGCGACTTGGGAGAGTTGGGACGCTCGGAGGAAGACTTCCAGTCGAACGCCGAGCCGGGGCGGACTTTGAGGCCTTGCAGAACATCGGTGAGACTGGCCCAGTCGTTGTCGGCCGGTTCCGGTTCTTCCGAGTCTTCCTTGTCGAACCCCTTTGCTTCCACTTCCGTTTCTGAGCCTGTGTGTGAATCCTCCGCAAGGAAAAAGGTGATTTCCTCGGATGGAGCGGATACCCGTGTGCGTTCCACCATCTGTTTAGTTTCCACCTCCTTTTGCTTGCTTGACTCCGCCTTTTCTTCGGGAATTTCCACTTCTTGCTTCGTCTTCTTCTTTTCTTCCTTTTCTTCCTCTTCCTCATCTTCCTCTTCCTCCTCAATAATCGACTCCTTCAACGCCGTCAGCTTCGGCTCATGCCTCCAAAACCACGACGGCGGCGCCTTTTGCTCAATCGGCGTAGAGCTCCACCCGTCTTCATCAAACGGCGTAATAGGCGTCATAGCCGCGCCCGCGCCAAAGACGGACGACTGCGAGCCCTCATGGTGATGCCACGGGTAAGGGCTCTGGGTGTCGTTGTGGAAGCGCCAGGGCGAGGACGGTGTGTTGTTGCTGGCGCCGCCAGCGGCCGCAGGGACCCCCAACTTGGGCCGGCCCAACAGACGCTGCGCAAATGCTGGCGTGCCGGGTAGGGCGCTGCCGGCTGGTGTGTCGATGATGATGTCGTCGTTGATGGCGCTGTCGATGGCTGTGAATTCTTCGAACTGCGGTCGGGACGGAGTTGGGATCTGGAGTCGTGTGGGTGAGCGGGTGTCGGTGGGCGTGCCTGGGGAGGTGGGTTGCGCAAGCCAGGGGAGTCGGGGTGAGGTAGGCTGTCGAGGTGAGGTGGGTTGTCGGGGGCTGTTGAGGCCGCGATCTAGGCCTGCGTCGCCGAGGTGACAAGGACAGTCTTCGTGGTCGTGTTCATCCTGCAGGTTGCTGTTGTCTGGAATCTGGCACGTTAACCGGGTCGCTGGCTTCAGAGGTTTCGCTTCGAGCGGGGTCTTTGGCGTTTGGTAGACGGGCTCATCGGCCGCTACGGCGTCAGCACTCGTAAGCTTGCACCTGGGTGCGATCTCGGTGTCGACCACGAGCAGCCCGCTCTCGCTGCGCCCCATAACATCATAGACAAACACTTGACCCCCCTTGATGCCAAGCACAGCACTTGTGCCGGTGTACGTGACTCCGTGCTCAACCCCTGTGCGGTTGCAAAAGACCACGACAACCTCTTCCTCCTTGTTTTCGCGGATCACCGGCTCGAGTCGCTGCACCCAGTAGGTCAAGGTTTCAAGATCGGGTTCCGCGGGGCTGAGGTTGAACGAGTCCGAGTCCTGGTGCGTCTGCCAGGCCATGGACAGAATCACGACATTTGCCTGCACCTTAGTGATGTGGAAGCCAAACTCGAACGCTTCCCAGGGGGCTTCGAGTCTATAAGGGCTGGAGCAGTTATTAGTGCGTGTGTCACAGTTAGCAAGAAAAGGGGTTCATGCGACCTACTTGAGGTCGGTGCAAATCCCGAGCGCGACGTTCCCGAGTTTGGGTATCTGGCCTTGGAAGAACCCGCTTGCGCCCTCGAGGGCCCACGTCTCGTCAGTGTAGTAGAGAAATGACTTGCGGTAGTTGCCGACTAGGTCACCATCGCCGTCGACGATGAAGGCCGAGTTATAATACTCGGGAGACGCCGGCCAGTTGGCAGAGACGTCCACCTTCTCTGGATAGCCCGCGACCACAGCACAGTCGTACTTGAGCGCGGTGTTCTGAGCCCATAGCGAGGTAATTCCACGACCGGCTTCTTCAAGACACGGCGCAATGTGCTGTAGAGATCTGAAGTTGTAGCCTACGGTGGGTTTAGTATCTCAATCACAATACCATCTGTTGAGGACCGAGGTGGATTAGTATGATATCCAAGAACTAGACGTACCAGTGAAGGCTAGTTCTGGGAGAACAAGCAGATCGAGGCCATCGAGATCTTCTGGATTTACCCCGTCAAGGATGTCATCAGCGCGGTTGAGGTTGTTGTCGACCTCGCCGAGGCGAGGGTCAAACTGCAAACACCCGATCCTCATGGTGTTGAACTTGGAAGAAGAAGCCCGGAAGTGACAAGCCTGTCATAACAACAAATCGACCGCTTCTCCTCTCAATCTTCCCAAATAGACAAGCGCAAGGTCCCTTTCTTACGGCCCGTTATTACTCGAAGTTGCTGGCGACGACAATGTCCATTCCGTGTTTCTCGAATAAAGTTTAAAAGACACCTCGACAGAGTCTCCCGAATCTACCGAAAGGGGGGGAGTCTTCAACCGATAAAAAGGGAACCCAAATCCGGAAAGGGGTCCATCCCTCACGGCGGGCAGCAGTGTGGAAGGGGGCGGCGGGGGGGGGAACGGGAGCGAGCGGCACAGCCAAGTGTGTTCTGAGGGTTCAGATGTATTTTTGGTACCATGTTCTGTAGGGCAAGGGGGGTTCAGGCTCAGGTCGGTCGCACCATCGAAACGGTCAGCCGGGTGATTGGGGAGGGTGACCTGGGCGACCTGTGCGGCCTGTTCTCCCGGGCCTGTAAGCGCCCGGCATCCGGTGTGCGATGGTGTCACACTGCAGCTCATGGTGGTTTTGATGATTCTCGAGGTCCATTCTTTTTTCGCTATTTTGCTACGAGAGAGGCCAGTCCGGAGCGAATGGGACGAGTTGCGGGTCCGTCCTTGGCTAACTGCCGAGTTGCAGGATTCGATCCCATTCTCGCGCAGGAACCGCCCGCCGTACGAATACACGTACAATCGAGGTCGATGCCTGGCCGCGGGTGAAGAAATCTTGATGATTCGGTGCTTTGGTGCTTCCGGGGAAACAGAAGCAAAGTTAGAGGAAACCCGGTCCAACCTCGGACGATAAGCTTCCAAGTTAGTTACGGAGTTTGCGGTACTTGGTCACAGGCGCCCGTTCGATAGCGCCCGTGAATGTGATGCCATGCGATGCGACGCCTTTCACCATTAGCTCGACGCTTACCTCTGAGTCTCTGACCTGTTATCTGCCCTTGAAAGAAGATTGGAAGCAGGGAAGAAGGGGAATCTCGACCTCATCACGTCCCATCCCCCCACTCTCTGATTCTTGCATTTTGCGATCGAGCGGCCGCAGCAGCCGACCAGGGGCTTCGCACGCCGAAGTGGAGCCTGAGCCAAAAAATAAACTGCCCTGCCCAATGGGAGGACCAAAACGGCAGGAAAGAGTTGAGATTCGGGGCTCTGATTGGGTGAACCACATGCGGGGTTGAAACGGACGACCAGAAACGGGCCGGGGCCCCAGGGCTTTTTGGGCATGGAACCCTGGACAACGTTCGCGCCTGCTTGTCTTTCATCTGAAGCTTTCCCACAACCCCGCCAAACCCGCGTCCTCAATTTCGACGATACTGCGATGTCCGGGTGCTTGGGGATTTCTACTTCTTGTTCATCATGTTGTTGTGGTGTCTATTCTGAAGCGACCTGAGATTCGAAACAGTTGGGCCTGTTTTCCCAAGTCTGAAACTGGGGGTCTTGCATGTTGGCTGTGCTGCACCAAACTTAGAGCTGCATGCATTCGCCAACATCACTCGATCGTATGCAATCACGGGGCTCGGCAGAGCAAACATACAGCCTTCAGCACCCTCAATTAGGACATACCCTCCCAGCAGCTGCGTCCTAAAAAGGGAGTTGTCTCTTGCCCCACGCCGTCGCCCCCCCGTTCTACTCCGGACTTCTTTTTTCCCCCCAGCCCTCTGTTCGGACCTCTGTTCGGACAACCGAGCCCGTCGTCCCGGATGTTGCCGTTTTGCTGAGATATCTTTTTCCCTTAAGCAAACATTTCTTTGGGCCCGGCTGGGCCATGGGCTCAGGTCGCCGATGAAGCCAACTTCCCACGGCCAGCTGACCGGCTCGGGTTCACGGGTTTAGCGGGGTTCGGTCGTTGGTTCTCAGTGAAGCCAGCAAGCAAACAATCTCATCACAACCCAACGGACGGGCTCATGACCTGATGAACCGAGTGTTGCGTGTCCTCAACTCACTCTCCGATGATCGGTGCGTCGGGCTCCCCTTTTTCTTTGCATTAGTATTCTCAAAATTGATACCCGGGCAGCCATGCGGGCCGTTGGCACCGGCCTGCAAAGCTGCACGGTCCAAAGGAGTCATAGTTGAATTGATTCCATTCCTCGATTGTGGCTTGTATCCCTACTTAGACGCGCGGAAGAGCCGGCAAAAAGGTACTCAGCCTCATAAATAAGGGATCACACCCTCTAAACAGAACGAAAAAGCCAAAAAAGCACACTTTCAACAGGATGGTCGCGGCTGTTTGCATTTCCGACATCCTCTTTGCTCAGCTTTGCCATTCCTCGCCGTCAAGAGGATTGAAGCAAAGCCGCCCCCGGAGGCTGCGTGGGTGCCTTGACAACTGCATGACAATTCAGCTGCGAGCGGCGCTCACTTTTATCACCACAGCGAGGTAAACTTTTGTGCTATCGTCTCTGTAGGTACGAGGCTCATGGCTACACAACTGAGGATGACGGTATGATTCTACTTCGTACACCGCGGCACGGTTGCCCCAGGCCCCCTTTGCCCCCTTTTCTCAGAGGCAACCACCGAGCAGTCCGGAAAGTCAATATCGACGGCCACAAAAGAGGTCTTGTTCGTTGCTCATGAGACTTATTGACGTATGCATACATCACAACACGCATCACCAAGTCACAGTACCGTCTCAGTCCCAGGTTTCGAGCCAACAAACAACTTTAATTAAGCGCCAACGCGCTTAATCCTACAGCCAACGGCCCCTGAATGACATCAGTCTCCCTAGCAATCTGCCAGCCCACCCTCAACTCGACCTGACCCCCCTGCGCCACGCCAATGGTCAGCGGAACCTCCCTCTGCCGGCCTATTCCTGTTCCTAGAATCGGCGTCATGGGCCAACTCAGCACCGCCCCTGGCATGCGTGATTCCTTGCAGTCGGCCCCGACAGCAGCAAGGCACAACGATGCCGAGCGGTTGGCCCGGCAAGCTGGCAAGCTGGCAAGTGGACATGTGGTGTGTGTAACCGTGGAAGTAACTGTGCATACGCATTCTCAAGTGGCCGCAAGATGGGGCCGGGCCAGGCACTCTGTCGTCATGTGGCCCGGATGGCCGCGTTCAGGGATGGACATATAATCCAGTCCATCCCGTTGTCGCTGCCGCGCGGGACGGGTTAGTCATGGAACAATGTGTTCACACACGAGCGGCTTTCCCGACTCCAAGGTTCCCGGAATGGTCGACGATGCATGGCGCGCCGGGACAGTCCTCCTGCGGTTACGCTGTACCTTGACCAGCAATCGCCATCGTCACCAACCGCCCAGTCCGCGTTGCCGACCCCCCGGTTCATCAGCAGCATATTGACAGTGAGCATCGCGACGTTGGGTACGGAGACGGCGAGGTCACCGAGGACGGGGCAAACGCGGCAAACGGGAACCACCAGTAGTCCCTCTTCCACCGCCGCCGTCGCCAGCACATCTTCAACCGACGGGTCGCTTCCAGTAGCCGCCGTCGTGGCCGTGACCGTGAGCGCCGCGCTTCTCGCCTTTGCTGGGGTCTTCATCATGTTTGCCTGCCGCCGTCGGGCCGCAAAGCGCAAACGGGCGTCGGCCCCGTACGAGACCATGCGGGGTGGAGGGTATCAAGGAGGATCCGAGTCGGGTACGCCACACACAGATAGCACCTCGCCATCAACCTCTTCCTCTCCCTCCCTCTCGGCCCAAGCATTGGTAGACTTGGGCCTCTGCGGCAGCAACGATGTGCGGCTTCCCCTTCGCAAAATCCCCCCACCCACGTCCAGCCGTCAGAGCATCGACACGGCCACGGCGTTCAACTTCTACCAGCCGGAACGACAATTCCACCGCCCGTCCCTCACCGAACTACCTGCCACACCACTCCCTCGTCTCGCCAGAATAGTTCCTCCCCGGTTATCACCGCCACGACGGAAATCCGTTCCACCACCTCTCCAAACGCAGCCCACAATTCAAAAACAGAGCCGGAAGACCGCGGCCAACAGCGGACGGGTCACCACCTACCGCAACCCGTCCGGCGAGCTCTGGAAGCCTGTCTCTCCGCCCGCGGCCCCGCTGCCCGCACTTCCCACAACACCGACCTCGGTCACGGCAGTGGCGGGGCGCTCTTTACGGGTCCAGCCGGAAGGCCGATCGCGGGATCTCTTTTCGTTGTTTCCCCGGCCGCAGTCGCAGTTGCAGCCGCAGCAGCAGTGGCAGAGCACGAAGACGCAACACGCACGCTACAGTCAACCGGGCCGCACAGCAGCAGCAGCAACATCACACACTCTCCCTACGACGGCAGCAGAAACTGCCGCGATTACGCCGGCCGTTCATCCTGTCAAACGAAACTTTTCACGGCCTGCTCGTCAGCCCACCACCCCATCATCCAACGATAGCGGAACAGCCGTGGGAACAGTCCCGTCAACATCTCAAACAACAATACCAAGGCACATGAGCATCGCGACCTTTAGTCCACCTTCTCCATTCACATCAGCGGGCAGCACTCCATCAATGACACTATTAAAGAAACCAGTAGCTGCAACTGCAACTGCAACAATACCAGCCCCATCAGCCGCACCAACAGAACCAGGGGAAGCACCACAGACGGCAACAGCAACAGAACCAGAACCAGAACTACAACTAGACCCAGGCGCGAGGCTCTCCCGCCCATTTCTGCTGCCCGATCGAACCCATTCACTAGCAGGGAAGAAGCCGTTTTCCGGTCGAGCGAGGGGGCTGTGGTGGGGGGTTGGTGAGGAGGGGAATGGGGGGGTCTGAGATCTGGCAGGAACGATGGTGATGTGGGTGTAGTGATGGTGCAGGTGTGATTTGATATACATATATATGTTTATGGGTGTCATGTTAATGATTTTATAAGAGCTGGCGGGCGTTACGGGTTGAAGGGGAAGGCGTAGGTTGGCTCGGTTGGGTGTGGTATAGTTATTTGCTTGAACGTTGGGTACGACCTTGTCATGATGCATTATGTTGCGCGGGGATGTTTTTGAAATGTTGGTTGGATGATGTGGATGATATCATTTAGAACATAACATGGGTCTTTTGGGAGATGATGCATACACACAGGTAAATTAAAATTCGAGTATTGGATATATCATATAGTCAAGTACACCCAGACTGGGAGGAACCCGCTCATCACAGGAAATTACTGTGCGCCTTTTTTTCTTTTCTTTTCTTTTCTTTTCTTTTCTTTTCTTTTCTTTTCTTTTTCATGTCCAAGTCCTTTGAACCGAACGCCTTTACTCTAGAACATACCACTTGTGGTTCAGTCTTGAAGCTTGGCTTTTGCAGTGTGGCTGTAATGACTGACGTATGTATCATCTCAGAGTCCTCTTGACTAACAATCAACCTCTGAGAAGTGCAAGACACCCCTTGTTTTTGTACAGAGTTGTTTGGTACAAAGTTTACTTGAGCAACCACATTCCATTACCATTCAAACAATAGAACTATACCTCACAGGGATGGACTATCAACAACCAAAAAAAGGAGACGGACAAACCCAAAAAAGAGGATACAGAAAGGTACAAAAAGGCCGTAATCCTAAATTAAGACCAAGATTAAAGCCCAAGCCCAACCCAACCTCCAAACAACAACACCTAACAAAGCAACACCCCCCTAACCATCACCATCACCAGCACCATCAGCCCACAACCCCCAACCCAGCCTCTCCCCTGGCCCTCCCCCCCATCGAATCGGCCACACCCCATGCCGGCGGCGGCAACATCCTCTCTGCACCCCTTACCTCATCCATCTCCTCCTTTGGTGTTAGCGGTACACCAATAATCGGCATCACCGGCTGCGGAAGCGGGAGCGCGAGTCGGTGGTGGTTGCCTGTGTATTCCTCGTCTTCTAAATCGGGTGGTGTTGGGAGGGGTAGGACTACTGAGGTTGTCGTTGTCGTTGGCACTGGTGTGCTGGTAAGGGGTATGATAGGGGCCGAGGTGGGTGGTGGTGGTGGTTTGGTTGAGGTTGTGCCCGCTCGGGGGTGATGGTAGTGGTAAGGCCGGATGGAGGGGGCAAAGGCGGAAGAGGGGAGGGTGGGTGAGTCGGTGTAGCTGGTGGTGGTGTTGGGTTGGGGATTTGGTGTGGGGTTGTCAGTTGCTGGTGTGTTGTTATGTTGTTGTGGTTGTTGTTCGGTTTTCGGTTCTGGGGGTTCGGTTCCTTTTTCGGTTTTGTTGTTGTTCTCAATGTCTTCGTCGACAGCGTCTTTGTTGATTTCTTCGTCTTCCTCTTCTTCTTCTTCCTCCTCCCCATCCACCGACACGCCCTCCGAAGACGGCCGTTCTACAATCTTCACAAATGGCGGTTTCGCCGTGTCCACGACCAATAACTCTTCCACGCCCCGTCCCAGAAGTCCATACACCCACACCTCACCGCCCTTAATCCCTAACACGGTGCTGGTCCCCGCATAGGTCGCCTCGTCCTCGGTGCCGCACCGGTTCGCAAAAACCACGATGATCTCTTCGGGGCTGTCCGCGGCGATGACGGGGTCGAGACGGCGTACCCAGTAGAGCAGGGTGTTGAGGTCCGGGTGGTGGAGTGGAGGCGCCAGGAAGGTGGACTGGTCGTCGTTGGTCAGCCAGGCGGTCGAGAGGAGCACAAGGTTGGCGCCCACGCGCTGGACGTGCAGGGCGAACTCGTAGGCGTCCCAGGGGGCTTCGAATTTGTAGGGGCTAGGTGTGTTAGTGGGGTTTCTTAGTTTCTCGGGTTGTTGGTTTGTTACGCTGCTTACTTGATGTCCATACCTAGGCGGTATATATTAGCTCGGGTCCCCTTGAATTGACTTGCCAGAGATGCCAGAAACACTTACATATCCCCACGGCAGCCTGCCCTAGACTTCCCAGTTTCCCCCCGTAAAAGCCCTTGCCCTCACATGCCCAGGTGTCATCGGTATAGTACAGAAACGACTTGCTGTAGTTGACGAGCTGCTTGCCGTCACTGTCTACCACGACCACCGAGTTGTAGCACTCCGGTTCCCCCTCATCTCCTGTCTCGGCCTTCTCCGGGTAGCCCACAGCGACGGTGCAGCCGTGCTTGCGGGCCATAGTGCGTGCCCACTGCGAACTGACCCCGGCGCCGGTCGGCTCGAGATACGGCGCAATGTGTTCTGCCGATTTGAAATTGTATCCTGGACAGAGTCAGCCTTGAAGCAAACCGAGTTGGACCGCAGGGAACGTACCGCTGAAGGCCATCTCGGGCAGGATGAGGAGGTCTAGGTTCTTGAGATCGGCCGGATCGGCATGGGCGAGGACATCTTCGGCGCGGGCGATGTTGTTGGATACATCCCCCACCTTGGGCGCGAACTGGAGACACGCAATCTTCATGTTGCCGACGAAAAGTAAGGTCTGTTGGTAAAGATGAAGTCCCAAGGTGGCGAATCCGAGGACAATGGCGGAAAGTTTCAGTCCCAACCCAGCGGTCTCCAAGCAGCCTCAGATCCGATACACCTCTGAAATCATCAAGCGATCCATTTACGGCCAAAACACGGGCCTCGACCTTTTATGTCGTCCCGAGACGCCGGTCTCGAGGGAAAGTGCCGTGGGGCGAACAGGCGGGCACAAAAGACGATGTAACGGCCCTGTCTGATACCAGGGCTCTCCGCATAAAAGGGCCGTAAATTACCCCATTACACGTAACTGACGGTAATCAGACCACCATAAACCCCATTTCTCCCCCCCTCTTCCCCAACAGAGCTAGCCCCGTCTCTTCGCTCCATGTGCTTGCATCTCCCCACCTCACCTCACAGGGCTCACCCAGGGCAAGACCATCCATGCATGGGCTGTTCCTGCCCTTCTTCAACAAATGGGAAACCAATCCGCGCCAACTGGACGGGGCATGCAAGTCGGCGGGATACCCCGCAGGTCTGGAGCAACCAGAGAGGTGCACGCTGCAATGGCCTACTAGCGGCACTCATTTACTCAATGGACAACAGAGCAGCCTGAACCGAATGGGAAATCCCCCGAATCTCGCGTGCTTGGGGATCGCTTTTTGCGCTCCACTGTATGCCCGTTGTTGAATTGGATGGACTCGCTGCCGTTTTCTCCCCATCACAGTGGTATCGTTGAAAAAGGAATCGCTCCCCATACTTAGGTTCGCAACCTCACCTCCCTCGGACACCTTATCATCCAATACCACCGTCCTTCACCCCCGGACGGTCTCGGCCCCCCATTTCTGTCGATCGTCGATCCAAAAGCTCCACCAGTCTGGTCTGATTTCTCGGGTTTTCCGCTCGCTTCTGGACAACTCCACCGGCCATGCTGACATTCTGGGAGTCTGGCACGCCTTCAAGATAAGTCAGATGGAATGGCTACACGGGAGTTGACAAGGTCCGCGGATAAACACATTTTTGAAAATCATCGTCTTTTTATTCATTCTTCATCAACAGGTACCTTTGATTGCTCTCTACTCGACACTCACGGAGTGTTCCTAAGGTTAACTCCGTTGTAATATAGTTTAACTTCCACACCGTCGTAAATCACAACATCGCACTTATACCATGTGGTATATATGTACACATATCCCCAACCCACCACAACGCCACGCCCACCCTCGTACAACGACATAACGAAATGTCTCACCCAACGGCCCGAGCCACTCATTAGCGCACTTGTGTGACCCCAATCCTAACTTGCCCCTTTTGTGTCTACCTATGATACTCGCACTTAACTACCTGGTATCCATGACTGACTAAAACCACCTCAAGCGCCCCTTTTTTTTTTTCATAACATGTCATACAAACCCTCACTTAGACCCCCCGCCAAGCAAACATCGTAATCCCCCTTTACGTAGTCCCACAAGGTGAGCAGTAAAAGAGGTATTGACGGCGGCCGAGATATAGTAGCGGAAGCAGGCAGAGGTGTGTATAAACAGATATGCTCTTTCGTGCCTCATCACTCAGATTTTAAATCACTCTATCTTGTCCTTTTAGGTCCAAAAATATCCAGCCTTATAAACCCTATCTAAGATGTCCCGTCCCGACTCACCAACCACTCTCCCATATCCCCATACCTCCAAAGAAGCCACCCTTATACACTCAACGTCCCCTTCGTACTCGGCACCTCCCCCTCTCTCCCCGCAACCCGGCTCGTAGCCTGCCGCACCGCCACCGCAAGCGCCTTAAACGCACTCTCAGCACGATGATGATCATTATCACCCCGCAGACAGTCCACATGCAGCGTGATGCGCGCGGCCCCCGCAAAGCTCTGCAGGCAATGCGGAATCATCTCAGTGCTGAGGTCGCCAATCTTTTCGCGCCGCAGGCCCAGATCGGCCACGCAGAAGGGGCGGTTGGATAGGTCGACCACTGCCCGGCTGAGCGCCTCGTCGAGCGGGGCGTAGGCGTACCCGAAGCGGGCGAGGCCCGTGGGCGTGCCGAGGGCTTGGGCGAAGGCGTAGCCTAGTGAGATGCAGACGTCTTCGGCGGTGTGGTGGTCGTCGACTGAGGGATGGGGGAGATTGTTTAGATCGAGATGAACCGTAACTCAGAAAGTGAAAGGAGGAGGAGGAGACTGACTGTGTAAGTCGCCCTTGCAGGCGAGCGCCAGACTCCAGCCTGCATGCTTGGCCAGAGCGTGGAGCATGTGGTCGAGGAAGCCGATGCCTGTGCTGACGCTGATGGTCTGCGACTTGCTCGTTTGGGAAGCGTGGTCACCCGTGTTGCTCACTTGCAAGCGGGCGTCCGTGTCTGGGGGGAATGCGCCGCCATCAAGATTGAGGGCGATTTGGATTTTGGTCTCGTTGGTGTCGCGCGCAAAGGCCGCCCACCGGGGTGCAGGGTTTGAGGATGTCATGCTGGGTTGTCTCCGTGTGATTTTGGCTGGATTATAGGTCCAAATCTTCAAAATGCACGGTTTCTAACAAGGAAACACCGGTTGTCGCAAACTATTCGTTTTCCTGTCCCAGTAAATTTTGAGGTTCTTGCACCGCAATCGGCGGGACCAAAAGCAATCGTGAACCCCGCGCTCCAATAATTACATTGCCTGCCGGGAGGTGCCAGACCCGCCAAAACCACCCCTGTTGGTCCCACTTTAACCGTTCGATAACGGACCAAACCCAGCGGATAACGAAGCCGACCCCGAAATTTTCGAAGCTCGCTGCGCTCCCAGTGTCCTGAGCGCGTGGGACAAACCCCAACATCTCGAGAACCTCGCCATCTTCACCACCCCCCATCACAAAATCCCCACACACACCAATGGCACCAACACGCACAGTAAAAAACAAGCACGCCGCGCCCAAGGGCACTAGCACGGGCGGAAGCAAGTCATCATTCAGCGGCGGCGGCATCTCAAAATCGAAAGGCAAGGCCGGCTCAAAATCCAAGGCGCCCGCGACACAGGTTAAGGGGCGGCCGAACCTAAAAGGGCTCGACAAGAAGAAGAAGCAGAAGTCGTACACTGAGAAAGAGCTTGGGATCCCAGAGCTGAACATGATCACGCCCGTCGGCGTGACGAAGCCCAAGGGGAAGAAGAAGGGGAAGGTGTTTGTTGATGATCGGGTTCGTCTTCCCCGCCACCACCCGTTCTCTCCCGTTTTACACCGCAGCTAACCAATTGCTCTTACTCTGTCTTCAGGAAAGCATGACAACCATTCTCGCCCTCGTCCAAGCCGAAAAGGAAGGGCAGATCGAATCCAAGATGATGCGGGCGCGGCAAATGGAAGAGATCCGCGAGGCGCGCCGCGCCGAGGCCGACAAGAAGGAGGCCGAACGAAAGGCTCGGTTGGAGGACACCAAGGAGTCGCTACGGCGGAAACGGAAGCGTACGGCTGGGAAGAGCGGTGGTGATCGGGATGATGGGGAGGAGAACGTGAAGGCCGTTGCGTTGACGGGGACGAAGGCGGCCAAGGCGAAGAAGAAGAGGGTTTCTTTTGCTGGGGCGGATTGAGCGATGGGGTAGGGAAGAGGGCGACTTTTTTTTATGATGAGAAGGGATTCTGTTTTCGAGTATTTTTCTGGGGGGTGGTTCGTTTGTGGTGGGTCTTTCATCTGCATGGCGGGCGTTTGGCGTTGTATGTTGAAAGGGTAAAATTTTGGGGTTGTCGGTTTTAGGACGGATACCAACAAACGGATCCATGTGGCTGCAGCCTTCCTATCCGTAAGGGGGGTTGTATAAAATGGGGAAACGAATACCTAGTAAGTCATTTGCTATGCGCGCTTGGTTGATACTATGTCCTAGGTATTATGACAGGTAAATTGAAATCATCCTCTAGTCTATCAGGGAGACTCTCGCTTTCTATCCATCTATCCCAAACACTAGCATATCTAGCACAAGCTCACATTCCCACCCCCCTCGAAATACACCTCAATTGTCTAGAATGCGCAACTTCCTCCTTACGGGGTTAAACTCCGTCGTGAACTGGGTTTCGGCCTTCTTGCCGTTGTCACTGGGGGTGATGGCATCAAGGTTGATCTCATTGGCCATGTAGTTGAGAAAATTGCAGATCTACAGGAGGTTAGCTCTTACCGGAGAATACACATCTAGGAATAGGCATACCGGTCGGGGGTGCCATCTCCCGCCACCAATCTCGAACCACGATATGTGTCCGCCGAGTGAAGTGGTGACGAGCACGGTGTACGGGTTCTGAGTGAACTCTTGGAATGGAATCGCGTCGAATACGGCGATCTGTGTATGAGTGTTAGCCACAGGGCGAATTAGGAGGAGAGGTAGCTGAATTACCGGATCATCTAAGGCAGAGATGGCAAGGAACGGGATTCTGATGGCCAGGATTGCGTCCGAGGAGGAGGCGTCGCGATAGTAGGCGTTTTCGGTAGGATATCCCCAGGTGACCGTCCTGTGAAGCATATTGTGAGTAACCCTCCCGATTTCGCATGGAATGTGGTCGACGTACTGAACCTCCCGGTCAAACTCGTGCAGGTAGGTAACCTTTTGGATGCTGTCATAATCCAAGTTGGTGTGCGTCAAGACCGCGTCCTTGTGCGTGGCGATGAGCTTTTTCATGCTGCCTGCCTACTTGTTAGACACTCTGCAGAACGTAAAGATAACTCCATTTTGGTGAAACATACTTCCCATGACCCTCGAGTACACTTGCTTGCCTAGAAATGTCCGCTGAAGCGCCTTGTTTGCCACCTCTAGGTCAAATGGGTTGGCCACAGAAATGGCGCCCTTCAAAAGACAATTTTCGCCTTCCTCGCCAACATACTAGAAACATGTCGGTCAGCCGTTTATCACAGGATAGGATCACGCTAGTCCATAGCCTTACGTTGGTTAGAATGTTAGCCCCTAAGGAAAACCCGACGCCAAATAGCGGCCGGTTAGGGAAGGTTTGCTTTGCCCACTTCACCACCTGTCGGAGATCCCAGGTAGCCCTGGCGTTGAAAAGAACACCGCTTGTCACCTTGCTGTTGGCACATCCGCGAGCATTGACTACACAAACCTCCCAATTACCCTCATCTAAGACCAAGGGCGCAATGGTATGGCGAAGGTATATTTCGTGAGAGCCTCCAGACAGCCCATGAAGAACGATGAGCATGGGCCGGCTGTCGTCAGAGCCGATTTGGGCAAAATCATCGTCGGAAAAGAAAGCAGTTCTGGGCGGCAGCTCCTCGTCCACGTCCTTGTGTGGGTCCACCGCGAAATCTACGGTGAAGGTACCGGTGTAAACCTTGTGGTCGGCGTCGAATATCCTCCGACGGTAGTAGATTGGGGGACCATGCTCCTTGACTGCCGTCCACATAGTCTGAAGGTCGCCATTGAACAGGAGCGGGTTCAGTTGGCAAGTGGGAGTGCTGGCCTCGCAGACTTTAAGCAAGTCTGTCGATGTCCCATCTTTCTTCTTCAACGCTAGCGGTGAGGTCGCATGGGTGAAGACAATCTTGGCTCGGCCAAACCAGTCCATGGTGCTGAAAAACGAATGTAAATCGGAAACAGGAGGCGTATCTTGGCTGATCGGAGTCCGGTCAATAATCTTTGACCCTGCTGTTCTTATTTAACGGTTTGGAGGTCGGACGGCGGACCGGAGTTCAAGATACTGTAATCCTCAATGCCGATGCAGGCCAAGACACGGCGAAGGTGGGGCCTCTAGAATATTCTCTGTCCTCCCGTTGTTGCAACTTGTAGACACCCTCACGGAGGAATGGGCTGAAGATCATATCATAGGGGGCGAGGCGGAAACCGATACAAATGAAGCACAATGCAAGAGATAATTGCAACGCCACGCCGAACGCCCAAACACGCTGTACGTTACGATCAATGGAAGTAGAATATGGTCGGGAAGCGGCGAGAATGCGCCTCCTATCCCAGAACGACGAGTCTTGGTTAAACGAACCCGGAAATTTGGAAACAAGACGAGGATGAACAAACCTGGAAGGTCTGGACCTACCGAGGCACACCGGAAGGGTGGGGCAATGGAACGGCGGTCGGGGCCGTTAACGCCGGCCCACCGAGATAATGCCAAGCCGTTCGAGTCCGATCCCTTGTTCTCCACCAGTGCCTGGACGCACGGTCCACCAACCAACGACACAGCGCCTTCCCGAAGTGCGATGAGCCGCGACTGGCGCGTGCCAACTTGGAGAACGAAAACCACTCTCAACGATCCACGCTCAACTTTTTCCCGCAGTCGGGCTGTCGCAACGCACAACGGGCCATCACCCGGTGCTCCGATAACATGCCTCCCGGCGAGGTATACGGCGGCCAGGGCCAGCAACATTATCAACAACGCCAATTCCATCCAATGCACCAGATGCACCCTGGACACCCACCAGCGCCGTCTCAACTATTGTCACAGCAGCAACAGCAGCAGCAGCAGTATCAACACCAGCAACATCACCAACTCCAACACCCGTCATACCCGCAATCGCAACCACAAATACAGCTGCAACCACAGCTGCAATCCCAGCTGCAACCCCAGTCATCGTTGCCGCACCCGCAATTCGCGAACGCCTACCCCGGTGGGCACCAACCATATCCGCAACAGCAGCATCAGTACCAGCATCAACAACAACACGCCCAGTATACCCATCCTTCCTATGCCCCGCAACACCCATCGCCGCAGCAGCGGCAGCAGCAGCAGCAGCAGCAGCAGCATCAGCAACAACAACGACAACAACAGCAGCAACAGCCGCTTCACTTCTATCCCGGCAGCGCTCCCCTACAACCACAGTATCCAAACTACCATGGTTCCTTCCACCAGCAACCCTCCCCTATTGCTCAACCATCTCCAGCCCCTCGGCCCTCCCAGACTAGTCAAATGCCCCCAATCTCTCAACCATCGCCGATTCCTCGACCGTCTTCCGTGCCCCAGCCCTCTCCGATAACCCAACCAGCTCCGCTTCCTCAGCCATCCCCAGCTCCCCGGCCGTCCCCGATCCCTCAGCCTTCTCCGGTGGTCCAGCCCGCCCCACCCCCTCAACCTGTACCGTCGCCCGCACCGATGTCAGCGCCACCTGTACAGTTCGTGGACCCCTCCTTTCTCCAACAATCGCCGATGCCGAAACCTCCCAGCAAGGCCTTCCCCGCAGCGCAGCCGCTTCATCCCGCGAGTACCCCGAGCCCACAACTATCCCGCGCTGCTCAACCGCAAACCCAGACCCCGAAACCGATACCCGTGAAAGCGAGCCCTAAATTAGAGAAGCGGCCACCGTTAAGCGGCACACCAAAGTTACTTTCGAAAGACCCAAGACGGCCGAGTTCGAGTGCGAGCGTTGCGAATTCACCTGTTACGCCACATGCATCGGCTCATGCCGAGACGCTGCCACTTCTTTTGTGTGTAGCCGAGGACTGCTTCGAGAAGGCGAATGCGGCGGCTCAGCAAGTTGCAAGAACCATGAATGCAGAAGAGGTGGCCGAGCATCACAAGCTAGTAGCCACGGGGTTGGGTTGTCTGGACGTTGCGCTCAAGTCAAATAAACTCTGGCCACGCCTCGAGGCGAGGCTATGTTTACGTTACACCGGTGTTCTTATTGAGGAGACAAACAACATCACGGAGGCGGAGACAGCTTTGACGAGAGGCATATCGGTGTGCGAGAAGGTAAGATCGACGCTCAGGTGACTGCTCCACGATACCAGGCTGACTTCGGGTACAGCATCGATTCCTCGACTTGAAGTACTGCTCCCAATTTCTCCTGATGAAGACGCTCTTCCAGCGCAATCAGAAGGCAGCCTTCAAGTCGATAGAAGGCCATATCACCGACTGCACAACGTACGTGGCCCCCCACAGCATTCAGTGTTGGAAGAGACTGCTAACGTGTTCCTAGATACAAACACGTTCCTTGGATCTACGCTTTCCGTTTTCTGAAAGCCTCTTTCCATCTCCAATCCGGGACGGCGGCTGATAACCACGCCATCGAAAACCTACGGAAAATCGCAGGAATCGCAAACCAGCGCCATGACAAGGGAGTCTTCGTCATAGCCATGCTTCTTGAGGGGCTCGCTCACCTCACCACTATGAAGGACGACTGGGCCACACGTGTACAGATGTGTATCGCTCAGGTCTCAAAATTGCAGCTAGACGAGTCCATTCGTACACCTCAGACAGATGTATTACTTCTTCTGTTGGATCTGGCGTGTAGCCTCCACCAAAAAGCTCACCAGATCGCAGCACAGAAGCTCAGCGCGCTTCAGAAACGACTGGAAGAATTGAAACAGTCCCCGGAGTGGACTTCGCAATCTGGCGAGCTATTGTTGCCGATCAACCGTATGCCCAACCAGCAGCAGATAATCAGCGCTGATACGCGAGCGGTACTCCGGCCTGGCGAAGAGCGCGTCGATTATCTAGTGTTAACGACACTAGGGAAGCAAGAAGCTTGGGCGTTGGCGTAAGTTTCAGCTCCTATGCCACACTTCAAATTTCATCTAACACCCGACCATAGGTATGTCTTCAATGGCATCGTGGCTCACTACAAAGCCTCGACACCCGGCCGTAGCTCGGGTATGTGGAACGAAGCGGTGAGGTTATTAGAAGGTGAGATGAACCGTCTTAGATTCAAAATATACCTCCCAAGCTGACCAAGGCCTAGAACGAAAACCCACGTCAACGTCGTTCAGTCTTCCGGAAGCACTTAGACAAGCCGAGTGGGCAAATGAGCTCTCCTCCTATGCACATCTCCTTACTGGACTCCAGGCTTCGACGTTATCCGACTGGGCTAAAGTGAAAGCCTGTTTAGACACAGTGAACCGGAACGACCCTCAATCAAACTTCCTCGACGCCTTGACGCTCTACCTTCAAGGCGTCTTGTACCAGGGTACGGCGGCTCTCGACAAAGCAATAGAAGTTTGGAAAGACAAAAGGTTTGAGATGGATTGGTCCGGTGCGCCCAAACCTGACACCAGCCGCATCGTAACGGAACTCTCCATCCTCGCCGCCCTCAACCGCCTGTGGATATTGCAAGAGCCTCTCCAGGTCGACGACGTTGAAACCGCCGACCTGATCGACCTGCTCCGCCCCATCTGCGAGGACAACCCAGATCAGGAGATCCGCACCGTCTACAACTTGGTTTTAGCCGCGATCGGCCCGGCCGTGAACCCCCCCATGTCCATCAACCAAGTTAAACGTCACATCCAGCAGTCGCTGAGCGGTGCTCAGCAGACGAGCAACACCCAGTATCTGTCTATCGCGCTCAATATCATGCGCGCGCGGCTGTTTGAAAATGTCGTCGGCGAGCAGGCGCTTAAGAGTGCGCGTGCGGGCGCGGCGCAAGCGCGCAAGAGTGGGAATGTTTTGTGGATGAGTGTGGCCGACGGTATGTTGGCGCAGTCATTCGAGATGCAGGGGGCACTGGCCGAGGCGAGAGCTGCCCATGAGTCAGGCGTGAAGTTGGCGAATGAGGCGTTTGCGAAGACGCGGTTTTGATTTTTGCTTGTGATGTTTGATGGGGGGAATCTATTTGTGTTACGGGAAGTAGGTATTGGGGAACGGCGTACTGGGGTATCAAGGGGAATTTGCTTGTGGGAAAAACGGCTGTTTCGGTCGGTCGAAGTTAATGGCATCGCGTATTATACCCAGTGCTGTAGACTATTATGAGGGGAGGAATGGCGCAACCGGGTATTGGAATTGCAACATTGGATTTCAACGACTTCAGTCCTTTTACATCGTCAGTGTCGAAGTTACACCGGGAACACCGAGATTCGAAGACACAGTCACTGCGATTTTGGCAGCTACGATTGTCGGAACAGTTTCAATGTTGTGTGTCCTATCTAACAGCAAACGCGTTCTCAAGCTCGTTCTCAAGCTCGTTCTCTACTGCAAGTTCTCTCGATTGTAGACTAAAGCGAAGCAGCCAAGGTAAACAAACTATGTCCTTGCATATATCTTCTCCCGTAAACATCGCAAACGACAGAAACCTAATATTCACCCAATCCCACGTATACCAGCAGCCCCATCCGTTCAGATATCTGCCACTTTGGCCCTACCATACAGTCCCGTCAGTAAACCTGAAGAATAGCAACAAAGACAACCCAAAAAAAGACGCCCGACTTACATCAAATTGTGCCCCTTTCTCTCTCTCTCTCTTTCTCCTCTTTCCCCATCTACGCCGCGCAGTCATTGCTACAGCACCAGCACTCGCCATACAGCCAGCCACCGCAGCCACCGCAACCGTAACCGGCTTCGCGGCAACGGTTGTAGCAGGTCGGGTCAGTGGATTCGGAACAGTCGCCGTCACGCCACCAGGTGCTGTCGGGGGTGCCGTCGCAGTAGGCATGCACTGTGGTCACGGCTAGGGCGGTGAGGGTGAGGAGGAGGGTGGTCTTCATTTTGAGTAGGGGGGGTTTAACGAAAAGGGGGTGGTGGGTTGTGGTGGTTGGTTCGTTGATGGTTGGTTGTTTGGTGGTGTTTGGAAAGGCTTGGGGGTTGTGATGCTGAGAAGGAGGGGAAAAGATGTTGTGATTTCTCGGGAGATGTTGCCTTGCTTTATACTTTTTCTGGAGAATATCTCAGAGGGAAGCTGGGAACACTACACTTGGGAGAAGAGAGATACATTGGGAGAACTTCTGTCTGCTCTCAACCTTCCAAGCTCAACGGACGGTGATACAGCGACAATGGGCCAACGATCACGACGATCATCACCCCCTGAGCGTCTCGAAGACCTTGATTCTACACGTAAGCGGGCCAACGATGGCCCTCGGTGTACAAGCTTAAGGCTCCTTGACACTGTCTTTGGGTTTTGGTTCGCCGATCGACTTTCTCGCGGTGATGTCAGTGGTGGCTGGCGCTCCGGGGGGTTGGCTGGCCATGTTGGGGTGATAGTAAGCCTTCTAGGTGGTTTCTTGCCCTCTTCTGTCCGTGGCAAGTGTCACAGAGTTGTAGTGGGCTAATGCCGAGACGTAAGGTGGCCGACTTGGTGTTGCTTGTTGGGACAGCGAGAACGAGTGCTTCATCGCGGTTGGCTTGATCCCTGAGATCCCCTGGTCCCTGGGGGCGTTGTCATCCGGTACAAGACCAATGGGTTTAGTGAACAAGGTTGACATAGTTAGGCTTCAGGGTCGATCGTCTCAATTAGAAAGCCGGCCAACCCTAGATACCTAGGCTGGCATGGGCTCCTTTGGGGACAGAAGGGTCAGCAACTGTCCGAGTTGCCAAAGATTTGCGCGAGGCCGTGACACAGAGCCGTGGGCAATGTAACAACCAACCACATTAGCCTTCCGTATAATTTCGACTTTCCAAACACGGCTTTCCTCGCCACAATCCCGCCTTTGCTGGACCATGCCTGAATGCCAACCAAATTCGACGGCGTAGACTTTCCAGGGATGCCCTTGGGGCAGTCAAGAACGCGCTGTTTGAGACTTTGGGGCAAGAGATGCGACTAAGCTACTAGCTAGTTGAGGGGTTGCTTAATCTGATCTGTCTCTCCGACCATTACCTAGTGTACACATGTATCTCCCCCACCACTTCGAATGGAAATAAGTGATCGCCAAGGGATCGAACCACAAACGCAACGGTGAGCATGCAGGGCTGAAAAGCCAAGTTCCAAAAACTGGGGGGGACCGGCACTGGTAATGTGGCACGGTGCCATGGCACCGGCACTTCATGTGTTTAGTGTACACTAGAATGATTGGCTAACTACACCTGTACGATCGCCGCCTAGCTTTGGGGAGCCTTCAGGCGCGTCAGATGAGACATCGGCTGCGGTTGAAGGATGGGACTACAGTGTGGATAATCGTTACCTTATTCCGACGTCCAGGCTCGCAGAGGTTTCCCGTCTTCGGGCTTCGAACCGGACGTAGTGTATACGTGCAGTCGGGGTCACCTCACTCATCTCTTGGGAAGTCGATCCGGGGAAGAAGGGGCTACACCAGCTGGTTGTTTACCCAATGCAGCTTTGCATTGGTTGTTTGTTTTTCGTAAGAAGCGTCACAGTTCCCAAGGTCACCGCCTAATCCTGGCTTGCCTCCTTGCCTGGTCTGCTCGGCTGCTCGGAGCTGAATGGTGATCTCTCGGTGGCCTTGACTCCTCTCGGGCCGGTTCTCAGAAGCGAAGGCGGGAAAGCTGACCGAAAGGGTATTCACTGCGGTTGAATAGCGGTCCTTTTCCAACAAGAGACGCTATTGGAGTGGCCGTTATAGTCGATCTTCATCAAAGAACAGGCAAGACAGGTTAGGGAAGAGCTGCATATGACGTATTCCCGCCAAAGATATTTTTAGGTGTGGTTTGGTTGTGGCACTGCTGTCGTGACTCTGCTCCTTTCTGGCTATGTCGTTGGAGAGTTGGTTCAGCCAGGGTTAGTTCAGCTCAGGATTGGTTCGGGGTTGTGTGTGGTGACCGAGCGCCCAGCTGAGCTCTAACCAGGTAGCCTTATCGATAACAACCAAAGCCCAACCCCTGCAACCTTTTTCCAAAACCACCAAGCTAAAATGATATCACGAACGACCCCTCTACGGCGTACAATCCGCATCCCCATACACCGCCAAACAGGACAATTCCAGCATCCATACATAAGGGACACATACACCCCACCATCAACCTAATAACCCTTTGAACCCACCCAACACCACCATGTCAAACACTACCCCCCAACCATCACAACCATCACAACCCTCACCAACCTCACCATCCCCCCCACCAGAAAAACCCTACGCCACCTTCTTCCACGCCGCCGCCATCGCCTCCGCCATCCTCTGCCCCATCGCCCTACTCCTCCCCACACGCTCCCCCCGCGGCAGCCGCGCCGGCCGTTTCAAGCCGACCGCCCAAAACCTCTTGCTCGGCGGCGGCGCCTTCTGGGGGTTTGACCGGCTGGCGGCGGATTACACGGGCCAGTCGATCTCGTCACGGTCTATTGAGAGATGGGGGGCGGTTTTGGGTGTTTCTTCTTCTACTTCTTCTTCTTCTGCTGCTGCTGCTGCTGATGGTGATGGGAAGAAGAATTCGGCTGAGGCTGGGGCTGGATCTGGCGGGAAATCGGCTGGTGGTGGGCTCTTTGGGCATTTACCGACGGAGCGGGCGGAGCGGAACCGGGCGTTGATGGAAGCCGAGCGGAAACGGCGGGCGGAGGCGGAGGGAAGGGAGTATAAGCCTAGGAAAGGTGGTAGCGGGGAAGATGGGCGTGGCTGGTGGCAGCGGGTGTGGATGGGCGGGGAGAAGGATGGGTGGCAGGAGAAGCGGCTTGAGGAGGAACGGCAGGCGCTGGAGAGCGGGAAAGGGTATGGGGATTTGATTGTGGAGCAGGTGAAGGAGGTGTGGAATGGGGAGGGGAAGAAGGGAGGGGAGGACAAGGGGGGAGATGGGAAGAAATAAGGGGCATCGGGAGGATTCTGGATGGAGGGGCATTGTACAGTTGGGAAAGGTGGTTGAACGGCATGGACGGATGGATTCATGTGTATGATATAGTACATGGGTGTGCCTACAAGGATATAGGTCCGCATCGCAATGTTTTATGTACAATAGCCGCTGGTAATTCCGTCTATATCCTCTACCGACGCGGGCCCTTTATGTACGTGTGGGTCTCTCACACTGTTTGGAGCCCATCACCCCATCAGCGTCTTGCAGATGGCCATTCCCGCCGGCCCCTAAAGAACCCCTGGGAACCCTTCAGGTGTTACGTTTAGCAAGGCTGAATGACTAGCTTTCGCACGTCATTTGAACTATGCTTGCCCGTAACCATCGTGAGGTATCGCGTCGAATCCGTGTCGGACCTCAACCCGGGGCGATCAATCAAGGGCCTTTGCATTGATACCCTCCCCTCCAGCGTGCCTTTTTAGTTCCACCTTTAATTTCCTCGCCCGTGCTTCTCTTGCAGTCTTAACTTGTTCTGTAGTGGGCTGTTGCACACCCGGCATCTCGGCTTCCGCTTCCTCCTTTTTATCAACTTGCATCTCCATGATGTCCTCGCCAGGCAATGTATCCTCAGGCTTTTTCCCTTGGTCCTCCAGTAACTTATCACACAGCTTGATTACGTGGTCCACCCTAGTATTGAACACAGCCATCGACTCCTTCACGAGCTCCCATCTCGTCTCAACCCTCCTTTCCGCTTTTAAGAGCCGTTTCTCGCGGACGATTAAGTCTTCGTCTCTCTTTGCCAGGGTTTCCAGAATGTCATTGATGTTGTTGCCGACGGCCCCCACCCCGCCATTATTGGCCGCTTCCCCATCTCCCCCGGCTGTTGCTTCAGCCAAGTCTCCGGATTCGGATTGCGCGTGTTGGATGCTCACGATGCGCTCGCCGCCGTCTTGCATCTGCGGCCCGCGAAACTGGACCGGAATCGATACCTTCCGCTTGTAGAAGAGTACTTCGAAGGGGTCGATGGGTGGGATTTCTTCTTCTGGGGTAGCTGCAAGCGCTTGCTGGACGGCGCTGAGCTCGCTGACGGGAGTGCGTCTCTCTTTTGCCAGCCTTCTCGGTTGGGCGTTGGGATGTGGTTGTTGTTGTTGTTCTTGTTGTTGTTGTTCCGACTCGGGCTGTCCCTGTTGCTGTTGCGGCGGCTGCGGTGCTTGTTGATCTTGTTCCTGTTCCTGCTCCTGTTCCTGTGGTTGTGACAGTGGCTGTGGGGGTTGCGGCTGGGCTGGTTGCTGTTGCTGGCCCTTGTTCTCCGTAGGGTTGCTATGGAACGGCCGGATAGAATCATCTATCCCTGGTCGACGGGAGTGTTTCCGAGGGTTGTATTTAGCGGTAAGCCGGCGATAGTTGTCTTTCTGGCTGCTGGGTCGAGGTGCAGGCGGGTTGTCGTCGATGCCGCGTTTGGGTTGGTTAGGTGGGGGCCGCAGAGCGGATTGTGTAAAGCATCGTACTGGGCTGGCTAGCTGCGGACTTGCGGTTGAGATTAGGGAGCTGGAGGCCTGGCGCCCGACATTGCGAAAGCAGCGCATGGTCAAAGAATGCCGCAACGGCAGCGTGGTGTGTGGTGGTGGTGATGCGCGGGGCGCATCTTCAAAAAATGAGACGAAGTCAAATTCAATCGCCCATGGAGTCCCACTTGTGCCAAGCCTTGAAAGCTCGGGCCTTCACGGGCCGAGGCCTTCAGGTTCGCATTTGGCCCTGGCCCACTTTCGAAAGCTTCCATCTTTCTCGAACTTCCACTGAGCCAACATCAGACGCTTCTTGTTGAACCTCTGAAATGGTATTCTTAAATGGGGATGAACGTCTTCTCGACTCGCACGTAGTGGATGATTCGGAAAAAAAAAAAAATGAATTCCTCACTTGTCTCCTCCCAGCTCTCGAGCTTTGCAATCGATCGGTTCCGCTGGCGACCTACCATGTCTCATGTCCTGCAACACCCAAAAACTTGGAAGGCGGTTCCGTTGCGCGAACCTGAAACTCGACAAAGGGCTGAACCATTTGGCCAACGACAACCCACCACTTGCAGCCTACTAATCAATCCCCACTGTTTCTGAGAACAGACTCCCGTCACTCGGTGCAAGTCCCGCAGTGCACCCGATACCTATTTAAGCAGTTGCTAGGGAAAGCAGATGGGTTGCCCACGACCGCATTCGGCTTTCAATATTCCATTTTCAGATGCCTGACAACTTGAAAAAGGTATAATATCCTTCTCCTCGGCCGGAGGCCTCACTCAGCACCCAACAGCCAACCTCCACCGATCTTCGGGCCCGGATGCCGGATTCATATTTCGGGGCAGACGTCAGCAGTGGCTCGGCGGTGCTCGGCAGTGACGCAGCCACGAGACCGGCTTCACGGCCACCACAGTGTTCACACTGCCGTGATTGAACACTTTTAACCAGTCTGGGATTGTTTTTCCCTCACCGCGTCTTCTGTGCATAATTCTTTCTTTCTCTTTCTTTGAACCCTCCCCCACTGCATTTCCTCGTATTGCTTCCGTCTTATTCTCAACGATTTTCGTACACGGCCCCACTGCCCAACCGAGCGGGCAGTGAGAAGGACCCCACCAACTGCCACTCAAACTTGCAGAAAAACAACTTCCACTGCCCAAGGCCTGATCGACAAGTTCTGCCCTAGCAAGAAGCAAGTGAACACGTCAGGGCGTCCGGAATTTATTAAGGCTGGGGGAACTCGACATTACTCTCTCTGTTTAATCATTTTCGGGCTTCCTGTCTTCCCGCCCACAGTCCCGACATTTCGGTCCAACCTTATTTAATCCACTTGACAGGCACCGCCAAGTGCCCTTGCGATAGGCGAAAGGAGCCCGTTAGTTGCTGCGTAGCGTGCCTGCGACAGTGCAACGCTGACGAACCACTTGCCCTGGCCAGGCCCTGACCCAAAACACGCGGAGAACCCTGCACAGCCTCCTGCAACACCCGCCAGCGGCCGAGCAAGCAACACACTTTCAACAATTTCTTGAATTGTAGCCGACGTAATCCTGATCTACTTCCTCCGTTCGCCTCCAACCCAAACGCAAACCGACACTTTCTCCTTTGCTTCCAGCACACGTTTGCCCACCAACACGCACCTCCCCCGATCCGTTTGCTGTTCCTCAATAGTTACTGTGCTGAGGGGACATTCTCTTTCCGTTGCCCTCGAGAGGCCGAAAGGCCGCCAACAAACAAACAGCGATCAAAGAGTGACGAGAACGAACGAGCCAAAAAATGGCAGCCAACGACTTTTACAACCCAAAACCGCGCCCCGATGCGGCAGGGGCAGCGGCAGTATCACCCGACTCGCCGTACGACAGCAGCGCGCGGCTAGCGGCCTCCTCTTCCTCCGTCTTCTCGACACCGGCGCCGCCGTACAGCTCACAATCACATCTTGCTCCCGGAGCCGAAAGAGCTGCTGCCGTGCCGCCGGTATCACATTCGCCCTTCGACACCGTCTTCGACGACCATGTGTACCCCGCTAGCACGCGCCAGCCCACGCCGAACTCGAGCATGCACCGATTGAGCCACCAGGACACAGGCTACCACGGCCACTCGCCCGTTTCGCCGCAAGACGATCTATACGGCCGCAACTTGGGAGCCGGGGATAATATACCTCTCCAGGACCACGCCCAGCACTCGCCGCTCAAGGATACCGAGATGCAGGACCATGTTTACGACTCGCCCGGGGGATCCGGGGGACGACAACGCAACGGCCGCGTGCGCTTCGGCGAGCTGGGCATGCTTGGATCCGGGTCAGGCCGAAAGAAGATTCCGTTTGTGGTGTATCTGTTGACTATTGCGCAAGTGGGCGTGTTTATCGGGGAAATTGTCAGGAACGGTATGATTTTACCCGCTCTTGAGCTCTCCATACCTACTTTCCATACCTCGCGGCGTTTCCCCAAGACTGTTTCGCTGTAACGAAAGCTAACGCATGTTCTCTCCCAGCAACCGAAACCGGCTCACCCATCATGACCCAGCCCTCCTTCAACCCCATGATCGGCCCTTCCCCCTATGTGCTTATCAACATGGGTGCCCGCTTCGTGCCCTGCATGCACAATGTCAAGGGCGTCCAGGACGCTAACCGCACCTTGCCCTGGCCGTGCCCGAGCTCTAAAAGCCTCGACGAAAACCTCCCCGAGAACCAATGCACCCTCTCGGATCTCTGTGGCTTTGGCGGCGTGCCTCCACCCGCTTACACCCCCGGCACCCCGCTAGACACCCAACCCGCGCCCAACCAGTGGTTCCGCTTCATCATCCCCATCTTCATGCACGCCGGCCTCATCCACATCGGCTTCAACATGCTCCTCCAGATGACCCTCGGCCGCGACATGGAGAAATCCATCGGCTCCATCCGCTTCTTCCTCGTCTACATCTCCGCCGGCATCTTCGGCAACGTCATGGGCGGCAACTTCGCCGGCACCGCCATCGCCTCCACCGGCGCCTCAGGCTCCCTCTTCGGCATCATCGCCCTGACCTTACTCGACCTGCTCTACTCCTGGAAAGACCGCGTCAGCCCCGTCAAGGACCTGCTCTTCATCCTCCTCGACATCGTCATCTCCTTTGTCCTCGGCCTGCTCCCCGGTCTCGACAACTTCGCCCACATTGGCGGCTTCCTCATGGGCCTCGGGCTCGGCGTGTGTGTTTTGCACTCGCCCAACTCGTTGCGTCGCAGGATAGGCGATAACGAGGCGCCGTATGCGAGTGAGCGGGTTAGTGGTGGGTATGCGGCGCAAGGGTCGCCGCCGTCGTTCTTGAAGAACCCCGTCGGGTTTTTCAAGGGCCGCAAGCCGTTGTGGTGGGCGTGGTGGCTGGTTCGGGCCGGCGCGTTGGTGCTGGTGACGGTTGTGTTTATTTTGCTGTTGAATAACTTTTACATTGACCGCAAGACTTGCGATTGGTGTCGGTATCTGAGCTGCTTGGTAGGTTTTTTTCTTCCACCCTCGATCTGGATTATAGGCTAACCAAACATGTGCTGTGCAGCCCGTCAGTAACTGGTGCGAGATTGGAAACCTAACGTTATAATCCGGGATAAAGAAGCTTTTATTGGAAGCATGCTTAAACCGGCACCCCATTTTGCTTCTATTTTTAGCCCCAGCATAGAAGTGAGCCAAAAGCGGTCAGCGTGGGGACGTTCTTCCGAGTTCTACTACACTATTTTATGGGAATTTTTTTTACTTGAGTTGGAGACAGCCTGGTTTAGAGTAAGGGGAAATAATACAAAACAAGGAATGGGCGATGGTTGGGAGTGGAAGGGTGTTTCTGCGAGAGGAACACCTCGCACACCGTGAGAGAGAGCATACACGGCGGCGGTAGGCAGGATACTTGCTGAGGGAGGCTCAATAATTCTTCTGCAAATTAAGCATGCATAGCAGCGGCGTTTTGTTTTTATGTTCGGGGAAAGGGGTAGGTGGGCAGGGGAGGGCTCTTCTCGCTTTATGGATCTTGGCCCAGAGGGTGGTTGGTAGGTGGATGACTTGTTATTACCCGCCGCTTATTATCATCGAATCTAGCCACCAATATCATCGATAACCACGCCCCTTTTTTGAGCTCACTTTCGCCTTACTGTGTATATGGGATCGTCCTTCTATGAGCACAATTTTCACTGCGGGTGAGGACACTCAGTGTCATCGAGGTCAGGCTTGACTCGAATTACCTTCAGCCGACACATGTGATGTGACCCAAGACAATATAAACAAGGTGAATCCAGTCCATGTATGAGATTTGTATGCCAGAAAAACAAATGTCGTGTGAGTGAGCGTCGTTTGGTTGTATGTAGTGGTACAGCTAATGGTACAGCACCGGTCCGTCTATCCCCTAGGTAATATGCCACAACTTTTAAAAGGAAATCTCGCCCATCCAACCCCGTGGTCCCAACATACATCGATCGTACAAACTGGTACAAAACATACACACGCTTCTTGCCTCTGGGGCTCCTTTTTTACCCTCATCCAACTTTTGCCGCTTCTGACTCCAAACATTAATTGTACTTCCGCTTTCGTTTCGTTTCGTTACTTTTGCTGCCTCCCCACTCCCGTTCTCCTTTTCGGGAGCCTCTCCGTGGCGAGACTTGACTTTTCACATCCGCTTTTGTGTCTTATGCCTTCTGGGCTTGCTCTTTCTCTTTCTTTTTCATCAACCGCCTCGCCTTGGCAATCTCCGACTTTTCCTTTGCCCTGGCCTTTATTGCCTGCTTCTTCGCCTTCGTCTTCGCCTTCGTCATCTGCTTCGACGCACTGAGTTTTTTCTTGCCTAAATACCCAGTAGGCTTCTTGTTGGAGGCCCCTTTAAGCTCTGTCTTAAGCTTGTCCTTGTCCTCAACCTCGATCTCCTCTCCTTCCACTTCCCCTTCCTCGACCTCATCCTCGAACTCATCTTCAAACTCATCACCCTCTTGAATCTCGTCCTCAATCGTATCCTCATCTATAATATCGAGCTCATCGCCTTCATCCCGAACCTCGGCGAAGACGTTCTTCTCGATCTTTTCGGCCTTCTTCCTAGCCTTCTTCGGGGTCAAGCCCCCTTCCTCGACCTCAAACCCAGGCTCAATCTCGTCAACAGGCCACTCGAACTCCCCCTTGGCCACGCCCGCCGCCTCGTGATACGACACAGGGCCCTTCTGCCCGTAAACGTGCACGGGGGTGGTGCTCAGGACTTCGTCCTCCGCGCGGCGGAAGCTACGGCCGCGAGCGCTGTACTTGTGGAGGTTGCCCTTGAACATAGAGTACCAGCGCTCCCTGACGTCCTCTGCATACAGGTTATCGCGGCGGCGCTTGAGAACCATGCTGTAGAGCGCCTTGGCGCGCTCCGGCTTGATCTCCTCGATGGTGTATTCTACCTTCCACGAGTCGCTCTCCTTGAGATTCTCTGGCCGCGTCACATACGTGTCGTTCACGAGGTTGCGTGCCGTCAGGGTCAGTCCGAAGATCTCGCCGGTCTCGGCCGAGTCCTGGGCGGCAGCGAGCGTGTTGAGGGTAGATTCGTCCTTGGCTTCCTCGGCAGCTTCAAGAGACTCCGCGGCATCAGTAACAAAGCCGGCTGATTCAACCGCCTCGGCAGCGGGTTCGGCCGGCTGGTCCGCCCCGACCGAATCGTCTACCGGTTCCCCGCGAACCACAAAAGAGCCGGTGTCGACAACAACGCTATCCCCTTCGCGCGGCTGCTCCTCAAGCTCAGACAGGATCTGCTCGATCTTACGGAGCTTGAGGACATACTTGGGGACGTCCTCGCCGATAACCTCTTCATCTTCGGGTGCGGGAGCACGTTGTTTGTCTGGGACGGCCCGAATCCTCGCGGCCAACTTGACAATGAGGTCCTTCAAAGTGGGCTCTTCGGCGGATGAGTCTTCCGCAGTGGGCGACTCCGCAGCGTCATCCTCTTCCTGCTCCTCCTCTTCGGACTCCTCGGTCTCCTCCACTTCCCTTTCCTCCACCGCTTCGGCAGTCTCTTCAGCTTCCTCGGCCTCTGAGATCTCTTTGGCCCCTTCGGACCCCTTGAGCCCCTCAATTTCGGTGCCCTCCTCCACGCTCACAGTTTCCTCCGCCTCCTGGGCTTCACTTTCACTGGCCTCTTCAACATCAGTTTCAGCCTCGGCTTCCGCCTCAGCCTCACTGGGCTCGGCGGCCTCAGAAGATTCGACCTCTTCTTCCAAAGCGTCCCGACTGTTGTTGTCAGTAAGCGCACCCAGGAAGGCATCAACGTGGCGCTGGTTCTCCTCGTGGGATGAAGATTGAAGAAGCCCACACTCCTTAAGGGCGTCTTCGATAGCCTCCCGGACATAAGTATCGCCGTGCTCTTCGTCTTCCAGCTCATCCTCCACCTTGAGCATAACCTCATCCCATGTGGCGGAGGCGGAGCCTATCGCCTCTCTGCTGTCGGTCTCATCGGTATTATCGAGGCCTTCGTCCACTTCTCCATCCTCGTTGTCTAGGGCACGCTCCCCTTCCCGGACGATACCCATCATCTCGCGTTCAAATTCCGCGATCTTGGCACTTGTGGCTCCTTGGATACTTTCGACCTCGGCCGGTGTCACAGGCTTGGCGAAAATGTACATGAAAGGAGCCGCCCGGGCTGACCCCTCCCCTCTGGCCTCGAAATGCAGGCGCAGGGTTTGGCCGGGATATTTGGCTGTGACCCTGTCAAGGACCTTGTTCAGCAGGTGCAAGCTTAGCTTGAACTCGCGATCACCGAGAGCTGTCACCGACTGGCCGTGAAGGGAGACATCGAGCTCAGAGAGGGGAACGTATTGGAAGCCAAAGAGTCGCTCAGTATTGTGGTACGCAACGAAAATTCCGTCCATGCGCCCCATGCGGACCTGCAGCGAGTACTTCAAAAATGCGGAACGGATCATGTCGTAATACTCGCGCTCAAACGACTCCCAGTTGCCCAAGAGGTTGCGAATCTCATAACCCAGGCCCTTTTTATAGTCATGGGCATCCATGCGAATGGAAATGACAGCTCTCGTCTTGAGATCAAACATACCGGTCCCGGGCAACCTGTGGTCGTGGGCGTCAAGCTGAGAGCGCATCAAGAAATCTCCCAATGCGGTGTAGTGGAAGGACTCCGGGCTGTTCCGCTCCTCCTCAGTTAACTGGTCAGAATTGATCCGGCGATATTTCTCAAACTCCTCCTTAGGCATGGTCAAAAACTTCTCCATGGACTTGCCGAGCATGCTGAGAATGTTCCCGGAGTCAAACTCCTTGTCGGCATCGATAGCATACACCCCATCCTTCCAGTGCAAGAAGGCGGCGGCGGGCGCGCGCATGATGCGGCTGAAGCGGAACGAGTCAACCTCAAAATCCCTGGACATCATCGAGGGGTTAATGGGGCGCCAGGCCGAGAGGAGGAAGTGAAAGTGGGCGAGGGTAGAGGTCATGCTCGAGGTCGAGCCAGTGTACTTGGCCCCGTGTTCAGCGGCATATTGAATGAGAGTGGTATCTTTAGATGATGTAGTGTACGGCTTGAGAGCGTTGAAATCGAACTCCTTGACAGGCATGATACGCTCGAGGTAAGGGTCGAAGTTGAAGACGCGGGAACGAGGATCCTGGATTCGATAGACGCCGGGGTTAAAGAGCACACGGTCCAGCCCATAAGCCAGATTGGGGACCACCGGCTTTGTTTTGTCAACCGGAGTCATGGGGAGGTCAGCTGCGTCGACATGGTTGACGACGAATTCGGGAACCTTCTTTTTTGTTGCTTTGGATGTTTTGGGTTCCTTGGAGGATTTAGTGGCTTTGGCGGCCTTGGAAGGTTTGGTTGTACCCGTGGCTTTGGAAGCCTTCGGGGCTTTGGTGTTTTCTTTGGTGTTTTTGAGGAGGCGGGCGGACTTGGCTGCCACTTTCTTGAAAGCCGGTCTTCCAAACGGCGTGATGTCTTCTGCCTCTTCTACTCCCCCTTCTTCCAGTTCTACGCCTTCGGTTTCTGCTTCTTCTGGTTCATCCTGCGCTTTTCCCAACATCTCCTGTTTCTTGGCTGAAGACTTCTTTTTCTTTGCTGGTGTTCTTGCCTCCTTTTTAGAAGACGTCCCCTTTTTCTGTCCCGCCACGGAGGCTTCTTCTCCCGCTACGGCCGATTTCTTCTTCTTTTTCGACTTGGCTGCTTTTGCACTCGGTGCAGCTTTCGAACCACCCGTTGCGGACTCATCTTTCAGGGATTGTCGGAGGGCTTGCCTGAGCTGAGAGAGGACTCGTCCAGAAGTATCCGAGTCCTGAGACTTCTCAGTTGCGCCGGGTTCTGATTGAGTTTCTTCAGGTGATTCAGACGATCCAGGTGACGACGCCGAGGAAGCGTGGCGTGCTTCGCAGAGGCGGGCCGCTGGAGTGGGCAGCCCCGCGCCGCTTCGTGCGATAAGCACACGGCATGATGTGCATACAAATGGGTTGTTTAGCGCTCTGCTCCCGTGTCTCGCCAGTCGTAACATGGCAATGGCCTTGGGTCGCTGGTCGGATCAGAACCTCGAGTTGTGTTGCTGGGCGTTGCAGGTACTAAAACTTTTGGAAAATGCCGAAGACGCGGTTTACACAATTGCTTGTTAGCCCCCTGTCAACTTTTTCTGCCGCTCACCCCACTAATCTTGGCGGTGGGGGAGCAGGCGGGTATTTGTCGATCCGCTCGGCCAATAAGACACCAAGATACTCCAGTGTAAGTGAACGTTATGTGTATTCGTACGGTAATCTTTAACGCCAACCGTCCGGAAACATTCGGCAACACCAAAGTTTTGTCCTTCTACCCCCGAATCTCTCTCCCTATTTCCGTTCTAACTAGTTAACTTACTATATTTGATTAGGTGAAATCCAAGGTCTTGGTGGCTACTACATTTGCAGTCGTAATACCTATCCATCTCGTTGCCAATGGTACACCCCATCTTCTTTCTCCGCCCTACTATCAACGTAGCAGGGATGGGGCTTTTAGACAGAGAGAAAAACGAGTTCTTCTCATCAAACCCATTGGACGTTCGAATTTCGATCTTATTTAGTGGGACTTATACTACACGCAGTTCCCATGCTAGATCCTTATCACCTGTGGAAGACCCTAAGCTACTATGTAAGGGGATGGTAAATCCGGAAGCCAACACTCCCGAGTGCATCATATTCTGTTCAGATACCAGCCGCTCAACATCCACAAAGTTAACGGCAGACCCCCGCTATCGTACCGTAGTGCATTCATAAAGTCCTAAATCTCATCCTTCCCCAGGAGCGTACCCTATACCTCAATCGTCTTCTCCCCATCGAACCCGTCGGCCTGGTTAAAGTAATACCCCCTCTGGTTCGCCACCAACCGTAACGGCATCCCTTCCACACCGCTGGCCGCACGCTCGACAAAAAAATCGCAGTTGTAATGCGTGTGCCCAAACGCCCACACCTTCACCCGCGAGCTGCTAAAGCACCGCTCGCGCGACAAGTCCGTCGAAAACCCACTTGCGATCGGGCTGTCTGTCCCGTGCTTCGGATCGGCCGCACGCACATCCCGCGTCGGGCTCCAGTGTGAGAGAATGACAATGTCCAACGGCCCAGATGTCTCAGCCTCACGCTCAAGAGCGGCTACTTGCTCGTTGAGCCAAGCCAGGTCCCGCGCGTGCGCTGCGTTGTGCGCGGCTACATCCCAATGCCCTTCGTCAGTGTGGAAGAAATCGTTTAGTCCGATGCTCACGGCCATCTCTTGGTGGACGGGGACGTGGGAAAAGAGGCTGCAGCCGAGAACTACGACGGCTTTCACTCCCGTTGGGTTCTCGATAACGGTGGTACTTTCCGAAATCCGGAACGCAGTACGATCCATCAAGATAAATTCGCCACTTCCGCTGCCGCTGCCCTCTGATGCTGATAAGCCCTCCCGGACTCGGTCCTGAAAGTCCCGTAGGATAGCCAGCGTCTCAGCCCAACTAGAGTGGTAGGCTTCGTGATTTCCTGGCACAAAAAGAACGGTGCGGAACTGCTGTAGTTGCCGGGTCAAGAACCCCAAAAGCTCGTCCTTATGTGTGGCAACGTTCCCAATGTCACCGAGCAAGGCTAAATGTGGTGCCCGCGGCACAATCTCGAAGATGTCGTAGCCCTTGGGTGCCTCTAGATGGAGGTCTGAGACGATCTGGATGGTCGCCATCGTCCCGGGAATACCCAAATGCGGGGCTAAGCTTTGAAGAATGCTTATTTGGATGATGATAACGGTGAAAGTGAAGACGTTGGAGAAATTGACGGAGAGCCCACGTTGTTTGCGTTGTTTGTGGAAACTGGTTTGTTGGTTACAGGCACCAACGTGTGAATCACGGCGTAAAGTTATCATACGGGTGGATGTATCCGGCCAGTTGGAAGGTCAATCATGTAAGGTACGTGTATTGATGCGTAATTATCGGTGACTTCAAAGGTATATGAACCAACAAACCTTACTAAGTAGCAATACTCCTCATTGTCCAACTTCTTCTTTTTTGGCGATAGCAACTACACTAGGTCTGCGGTCGTTCGCAGCTGCGCTGTGATTGTGACGGAGGAGGTATCCATGGTGTTACGAGCCGCTGAGGGGTATAGGGAGGAGATTGTGATACAAACTAACTGGTGTGGAGGATGAGAGCAACTGCAGGTCTTGTCCTTTGGACTCTTACGGAAGGATCACGAATGACCAAGGATGAACTTGATGTGACCTGGTGAGCAAATTGTCGGGAAGGAGGCCATGGAGCACACCTGCTTCCTTGGATGTATTTGGGACCAAACCGTCACCCAATAACACCTAATAAGCTCATGCCATCCATATATGTGGTATCAGAGGCAACCGTCAAATTTAGGCCAGGTCATATCTAATAAGAACGGCGGACGAAACGTGTGGGGCTCCTTCGATGCTGAAGGGAGAGTATTCACGGCAATTATTCAGCTCATTCTATTGATGTGGACACGTCGTCAGCCTTATCATCCACACTCAGCTCGAGCCCACGTCGACAATGATAGTCATCGTCCAAGCCGGCAGGCGAATTGTCGGTCTCGTCCACCGCCCAACCCTCCCACGATTCCATTGATAAGCACGCCTTCGACGGCATGACAAGGGTCTAGATAAGCTTTTCCTCACCGGCTCCGGATACTCGGGAACCAAAGGAGTGTGATTGAGATACATAGTATGCACCCACAAGTGTCGTATAGATGTGGTCATCCGGGAAGCCGGGACGGGCTAAGGACGGGGAAGGGGGTTGTGATGGTTTGTTCCAGCAAAAAATAAAGAACCAGAACAATAAACTAGCCGTCCCCTGTCTATTCCTGTTCAACGACGGTCAAATTCTCAGCTGTGGATGCCTCAGCTAGCCCCGATCTCCGCTAGGTTGGATGTGAGATGAGATGAGATGGTCACAGCCACTCGGAGGCGCCCCGATTATCATCACCCCTGGTTGAGACCTTTTTCACACCGAGCAAGAAGGGAGGGACGACGACAATGACATCGTATGTACGACACGACTTTCGCACTTTCCCGTTTGGGCATGTTTTCGAATGTGGCGTGGGGAGCTATCTTTCCATGGTCAGACATCGATTTCAGTTTCTCACTCGCAGCTCGTTTCTTTTGACGAGGGAGGAGGGGGAACACGTTTGGTTCTTTCGCTTGAGAATTGGCCGCATTCCTCAACTTGTTGCCCCTGTCACTGATCTGACTTGGCGTATCCGTGAGCATGAGAACTTTTGAGAGGTCACTCATATCTCACTAGCTCCGGTTCATGACTTTTACGAGCCGCGTCCCTAGACTTTTGCTTTTCACGGACTCTCCTATCGTCCATCCCGCGTGGCTTCCCCAAGACAATGACAACCCCCAAGCGAGCGTACTCACCCACGATGTCAACATCGCTAGCCAACCACGTGCGTTAGGTACCGCTCGCGTAAAATTCCAAGCACCGCAGTCCAGAAGTGCCGTTCATTTATTGTCTCGGCAACCCACACAAACCCCGATATCCATTGCCCTGAGAGGCCTGTGAGGGTCGGGTCGTATGTAATGCAGCCCATATGCGGCCTGTAATCCGCATCAGGAGAAAGAAAAAACATACAACGGAATATTTTCCGTCATGTTTGGGAATGCTGCTGTTTCTTTCTCTCGTCTACCTATGGCTCGAAACAACCCCCATTCCCTTCCAGGGTTCATGAGCAAGGGGGGAGGGTAGATGTGGGAGAGAGATCTGTTACACAATACGGGTGCCGTAGTAAAGGCGTCTTTGAGCGGGATGTTTTTTTGCTGTTCGGGGGGTTATTCGGTGATTTGTTTGGGGTTAGACGCCATCACATTCCCTGCCCGCCCACCGCAATCGTGGTGCAGATGTGAGGGTTTCTTCCTTCGAAATCACCGCGCGTGCTCCGTGGGTTGCCCGGATTAGATTCGTCTTGTCTCGTCACCCACGTTCATACAAAGACCGGCTCATATCTCACGCCAAGCACCGACCTTGGGGCCAAGTACGTTGCCCCTTCCCCCGTCTGCTTCATTGCTTCGTCCCTATTTTTCGATTACTCTTGAATCTCTCCATGGAAAAATTATCCCAAATGAGGTACACTAAGACGACAGAGGATGACATGAGATTTGGTAAAGGGGGGGCGGGAGCTCCCGTGGCGCAATTGAGGTGGCCCTGGCCAGTGCCGTTGCCAATCGGACGTGTCCCTTCTCGAAATTTGGGTTCGAAGCAAGCTTTAAAAGATTCCAGGAGGAAGTGAAGAAAACTTGGCTCACTAGCTGGGCGGATGCATCGGGCGATTGTCTGGACGATGACGTGCTTGCACCTAATTGTTGAATGATAGGGCTGATAACGTTACCGGTCAGCGAAGAAGCAACCACTTTTTCTGGTAACACCCCGTGGATCGAGTTGCCTCGTTGGGAAGGTTCGTGGGTGAGGCTGGCTGAAAGGACTTTCGTTCAACAACACACCGGGCATTCGTCGTTGGGCGTCGCTGAGCTTGTTTTTTCACTGACTCACTGTTATCGTCGCTAATCGAGGTAAATTCTTGCTTCTTTCATGAGATCCGTATTGGGCCGGTATTTCCGCCGCCATCACCCCACCAGAATTTTATGTTGGGCTGTGATGCCAGTAGTTCCCTGACATGGTTGCCGCGCTTGTGGCGGCTGAGCGATAAGGCGGACTTGGGAGTCTTTTCTTGAGATGGAGACGTCGCTGCAGTCAGCCGAATACTACCGAGTATGTGTGTATGTATGTACATACATGACTACATCCTCGAGAGGGGCAAATGGCTGAGCAAAGTCAAACCCGGAATCAAGCCGGGGAATGAAATTACATTCCACTTCCCCTCGCCCGTTGAGTAATTTCGGCCCGTTCGCCGCGGCTTCACTCACATCGTGTGATTTTTTCTTCATCCGGGCTTGAGACAGGCGAGCCAGGGTTCCACGAAAGCCGGCCTCCCGACAAATCGCCACAAAGCCGTTGGGATCTGAACTGGGCCGGGCCCAGATCCGCTGTCCAAATCGGGGGAGCATGTGGCAGAGGCGCGCAACGCGATTTGTCTGGTTCCCACACAACCCCACGACAGTGGTCGTTGCTCTCTTGTCCCATTAGGTAATGGCCTGTTTTGGGCACAGCGGCCCGCCAAGATGAGGCGGCGGGATGTACTCGTCTGAGGCTGAATTCCATCTCTCCCCTGGGCCCTTGCCCACGGCGCGGATGATGCACCTTGTCCCCGAGAAGGCTGAGAGAGAGAGTTTGTTTCCGGTTCATCTTTTTGACGCTTGATAATTGATATTGATGGCGAGAGCCGGTGCGGTCTCCGGGAAATCGTGTGCATAGTGGCATCCGATGGACCCGGGTCCTCATGTACTTCCCAGGGGGCCAGAAGGAGGTCCTTCCTGGATTTGTGGGATCGCGAAGTCGTTACGCAAAACAATGTCGCGGCTGTCGCGATTTTGCCGGTGACAAAAAAATTCGTGATCGTTTCCCATCCTGTGTCGTCGGGTATTCGAGGTGCGTGTCATGAACTGCGTTTGGTCCAGGGAAACGAACAGGATTCACCGATGACGAACGCTTCCACCTGCATGATCCGTCAGGTATCCTTCTCATGGCATGATGTGGGTGCCATCCGGGGCCGGTGCAGCTCTGCCCGCGCTCTTCCCGTTGTCGCAACCTCTGACTGTGCATTCCATCCATGCCTCCTTGAAGGGGGCTGCGATTGGCCGAGTTAAGGCCGGGTCGATCCGTCAGCGTTGAATGGCGACCAACGCCTCGCAAATCACGACGCTGGCTGTGGACAGCCGGCCGAAGCACGTTATCTGTTTGGCCAAAGGCGTGCGTGGGCGCATTCGCTGATGGGCTTTCCCGGGTCCCAGTTTGCTGCAAATGTTGACGACGGTGAGGATAGAGCCATTCAAAGGCTCAGTGAGACCCGAAACAGACCTGCCACCGCAACTCTGGCATCATATCATCCTCTTATCGCGATCGCTATGTCTAAACCCCTTGGCGTCAGAGGCTCAGAGCGCAGACGTGGCGGTTTGTGTGTGCTGTTGCGGTACCCGGGTGGCAGGGATGGGTCGGCGGGCGGTGTTTGCCTGTCGATAACCGTCTTGTTATCGTGAATCCAAGACCTTCCCCAGGTCTTTGATAGGGTTCGGAGATGACGTCGCTTGGTACCGCGAGATTTGACGCCGTTGTCTCAACTGGCAGCATCCGAAGTTCTGCGCTGCCCTGCCTTGAGGCGGAGTTGGGGGTGGCTCGTCGACGAGTTCTGTCCGTATCACAAACAAAGCTTGCTCGGTTGTTGCGAATGTTGTGCGACGGGATTATCGGCACATCAGCCGGAAGCAGAATTGCGCCAGTCACACTGTGCACCACGCCCCTTTTGCCCAGGACGGGAGGTGACACCTTGGCTATCGAATCTGGCCAAAGCTGGCCATTGTACGAAGTATCGAAGTTGTTATGGCGGTTGTGGTTTTCGAACCTGCGACGGCCACCATATGCGCCGCAGCTTTCAGATTTAATCGTCTCATCGCCCCTGCCCCCCTGCTAGATTGGCGGCGACGGCGGCCTTATCGTGCAGCTGACCGGTGTTAACGGGCAACATCAAGGTTGCGGGTGCGACTCCTCCGCTGACGGCATGTTTAGGGTTCGAGGGAGGAGTGGCTCATTGGGGTTGGGGCCAAATAGGAAGAGCCCCGGGCGGCCGGGATTTCCAGGGGGCCAGCCGGATGCATGAGTCGGGGTAAAACGATTCTTCCCGACTTCTGGAACCATGCATCGCTTGTTGATGTGCGAATATTCTTGGATGCCCGAGTTTCTCGCTGTTGAGAGCTTCCAGCAAAAAACGGGGCCAAAAAGAAGGGGCCCGACTGGGCTGCGTCTGGACCGCAAGCTGCGGGCAGTTCTTGCCCGTTCAAACGCCAATCTGGAGTCTTGGCGCGACAAACGCTCTTATCTTTAACCCCCACAGTCTTGTCGCTGTTGGCCCCATGTGGCAGTCGAGTCCCCACTAGGGACCCCTGTCCTTTCCATGGCCTGCATCTGAGAAAGTTTTGCGGCCCGTCGCTCGTTCGAAAGGAGCAATGACCCCTGGCCCGCAGTGGTTCGCAATGGGCAAGTGGATCCTTGCCAGCTGCCCGCCCGCCTCTTTTCACACTCCGATCGTACCGATTGAGGTGTTGCCTTCCCAGTGAGATCCCCAGGAGAGGACGGAAAGGCGGGAGAGCCCATTCCACCAGCGGGGGCGGATCTCCTGAGCGGTGCTCAGGGTTTTGAAAAAAAAAATTGCTGGAGCCGATGGACCCGCAAACCCTCCACAGCACGGCCATGTGCAAAGCCGGCGGAGTCTCTTTCGATGTTGGAACACTTCCCTCCACGTCGAATTTGTCCCACCTCCCACGCTTTCACTCGATGGGTTCGTACGTTTCCACATGATCCGCAATGTATTACTCACGATATACTACTCAACCTCCTGTGAGCGCTAAATTTCCCAACGACCCTCCTTGACTCCCCACCGGTCAGACCGCTGCCCGTGGGCAGCATCTGGCGACCAGGGACAACATTTGCTCGGCCTGCTTGTCGAAAACCGCGTCGGTGCTCGACGTGGACCGCTGTCTGGGCGGCCCGGGCTTGCAGAAAACAATTGTCACGTCACCTGGCGCAATCGCTGCGTCGGTGGGGGGGTTTTCCAAGGTACCGCAAACGGTCTGGGGGGGGGGGCAAAGGTGAGGGAGCTCTGCAGCTGTACCCGGCAGGTATGCCCGCCGCACAATCGTGGAGGTGCAGGGTATTGCCACATAGGTTAGGACTTCTCCACATGGTACCCCAACACGGGCTCCATCGGTACCTGGCTATTGGTAGGGACCCTGTGCTGATACGGCTGGTACCTGCTCGTCTCGTCCGGCCGGGCAAAGGCAATTTATCTCGCTCAAATCCGTGTAGCAGCCGGGCGCCGCTCTGTCTGGTGTGTTTCTGTCTGTCAGTCAATCCTCTCGCGGGACGTCCCTTCCCTTCTTTCGCCGAGAGAGCCCACAAAGCCCACATCTCCCACATCTTTCGCCAGCCGTGGTGCTGCTTTTCTTTTCTTTTTTGTACGACTTCCCTTTCGCCCGTAGCTTTTGCCGTTGGGCATATCTCACGAAACGCCGCGACAAACGCCAGACGGCATCTTGATCTCTTAGCCCCTACTGGCCGGCCCGTGCGGCCCTCTGACCTTTATCTACTTTTCTTCCGCGGGATACTCCACACAACACGTACATCAGCGCTCCTCCCAAGGTACTTGAGGCGGTTGGCCGCCTTATCTACGCTGCGACGGGAAGCTGCCGCACTGCCGCACTGGGCTTGTTGAACTTGGGCCCGTCTCCCTGCCTATCAGCAATCCATGGTACTCCGCCTGCATTCTCGGTATCAGATACCACCGGATTTGGCACCGCTGCACCAAAATTTCACCGAAGCCGTCCCTGTCTGTCCCTTTTCTTCCCCAGTCCTCCCCGCCTCTCGGGGGGCCCGCCCGTCCCCAGATCAGATCGTTTATCAGTCACCCATCTCGCCCACAAAACCTTGTCTCGGGGGTTGATCCCTTCGCATCAATATTGACGCCCGATAACACAACACGCCCAGCACCGCCTGGCCGGCGGCTTTACTACCCCCCTCCCGTTTCCTCTACTGGCTGGCCTTGCAGGTTGGTCGCACGGCATATCTACCTGCACGGAGCCTCTCGAGGACCCTGACGGCCGGGACCCCATATCTCTCTCCTCCCTCCCTGGCCTTGACAACCTCTTCGCCCCTCCTCTTAGTGCCCTTTTCCCCACCACCCTCCCCGGGCCTATCTCAGGTGGTGCTCTCTTCTCCCTTGGCTCCCGCGAAACAACAAAACGCTGGGGAACAATCGTCCACGACCCGCACTCGAGTTCACCGCTGCTCCATGGATATATCTCGGCCACTCCGTCTGTTGCGTGCCATGTGTGATTTCCGATAGGCCGTTGTCGTTGGGTCACTCGTCCTAGTCTCGCTCAAATCCTCTAAGCCCGACTTCCGCTTGTCTCATCCTCACGTCACGCGACCACCGCCAACCACGAACTTTTCGACTCAGTTCGTTCCCGCGCCAGCAAACCTGCGGCCGCTAAGGCGCCGCAAGATATTTACTTACCACCCTTGGATCATCACCGGGTCCTTCAGTGCCCATTCGATATGTCCCTACATTCGGGTTCGCCGTCGCCGTTGCAGATGGCCGCCAACGGCCATATGGATGAAGCCACGATGCCCAGGGGACACTGCCGCTACATCCTACTTCACCCCGAGATCAAGGGTCAGCGCTGCGCCTGCGCCACCTTCTCACTCAATAAGGATATCCCTGGTTCCACTTGCGACTGTGGACATCTGGCATGCTTCCACAACCAAGATCCCGAGGCGTCGTCCGATCAGAGACACGAACTGGACCTCTTGAAAAGACGCCTGCAGCACCTTGAGGAGCAGCTTTCTAAGGGCCAGGATGATGTTCTGGCTAGCGTCGTTAACCGTCTGAATGAAGTTGAGGACCATCTAGAGAAGAGCAAGGAGGAGGTGGGCGAGCAGATCAAGGGGGCTTACCGCAATGTCAGCATGAGTTGGCGTTCTATCGAGCAGGCTGAGCACAAAACCCAGCAGCAGGACGAACAGCTCCGTCAAATATACCACAAACTCCGAGATCATGACGAGCAACTCAACCGGGTGCACGCTGGCCAACTAGAACTCCGAGACGCCGATCTCAGCCTGGAAGAGCGGATCGAGAACCTGACCGAGACATTGGAAGCGGAAGAGGAGATGCGGATGTCAACAGCCCTTACCACGGAGCAACCATCAAGTAGACGGCCCACACCAGACACATCCTACCAAAACATCCCTCTGGGCCCTTTAGGGGAGGGGGCCGCCCACCGACAGCCATATCCATCCCCATCGGGCGGCCCCGTCACCAGCATTCCTCCCACCAAAACACCAGCCCCAGAACTACACGGCGCCACCGGGCGCGACGTCAAACGCTCCCCACACCACCATCATCACTCCCCGAGGCCAGCTCTCTCCCCGTCCTCTGCCCGGCGCACGGAGTCCTGGACGGTCCACATCTCCCTTTTGCCCCATGCCTATGTGCCCATGCCCTTCGAGCGCAACACGACTGCCTACCAGCGCTGCCTGTCCCGGGGTCTCCACCGCATGGTAGCCGTCCAAGGCCGCGACGCGGCGTCCTTCAAGCAGGCCGTCGAGAAGGCTTTCGGTCACTTCATCCGGGGCCGTGAGTGGATACTGCTCCAGGCGAAACTTTGTGACACGACCGTCCTCCAAGGCCTCCCCATACTGCGCCAGATCGACAATCCGGCATACCAGCGCCACCTCGTGGGCGGTTCCCCTGGCTGTGACTACGAATTTTTGCGCAAGAACTGCGCCATCGTCGACCCGCGCGGCGTCATCGACTCACTTTATATCGCCATGCGCAAGCATACTATTAGCTGGCACACCCTGCGCCGCGCCCCCATCTTCATGGAAGGGTTGGAGGACTGCTGGGCGCATGACCCACTGCTAGACAACGACCCGTTCGACGATGCCGATATGGCAGTAGATGACGAGGCCCGTCCGGCTGCAGGAGACCTCACCGCCGGACGATCCGCTGCCGCGACAGTAACATCTGTTGTAGGCGCGGTGGCAGGCTTAAAGCGCCCATCAACAGAAATGTCGCGATCGGATAGCTTCGGCTCCGGCGCCAACACGACCGCATCCACATCCCTTTCCAAAGCCTCCACCACCTCCATCACCCCCGCTACTACCGCCACCAAAACTACCTCGATGGTTGAGGCTGTAGAGGACGAGGCCCGGGTCAAGAGGACCTGCCAGGCCGCGCCATCGAGTATGTCTACGATAGTGCCAACAGCCGCGGCAAAATCGACGGGAACGCCCGTAGCGAAACTATCGCCAACGTCGACGGCACCACCATCAATGCCGGTATCGGTGTCGGTTTCGGCGGCACCCACAAATCCCGGGACGATTGTCGACATTGGACGGCGGTATCCTATCAAAACCGCTTGATTAATTCAGCCATCAAAACTCTTCTCACCATTTCAGCCCGCACGACTCTTTTGGGCATGTTTCTCGTTCTTCGCTTTTTCATTAGTGTCGCAGATAGATTGCGCTCATACACGCACACACACACCCCCACATCACCTGCGTGCGTGCGCGAGCCGGAAATATACAGGTGGAACCCGATGGGGCATGAATGACAGTAATGTTAACTAGACTTGGGGCTTGATTTTTGTATTCCGGCGTGTTGGGAGTTGGATGAATGGATGGGGACTCTAGGAAAGGCGTTTACCAGGAGCAGGGGACGGAAGAGTGGGCGTCATAACCATACAGCGTGGGCTTGTTTGTGTTTAAGTTAGACATGTCCTTTTTTCGAGAGAAGTCCGTTTTGGTTGAGGAGTTGATTTTTGGAGTCCGGGATGTGCGTTGCGGATCGATGACCGTCGACTTAAGATTTGTCTTTATATATTGGCGAGGCCGAGTTTGGGCATTGTGAACTCTTTATTTTGGCCAGAAAATCCCCAGTGCGCCTCTCGGTCCTTGGTAACCTGTGGAAATCTTAGAGCCCTTATCCATATTTCAGGTTGAGACCTGGGGGGCTGTTAAATCCATGGGTCTCGGTCCTGGCGCCGCATCGAACCTGAAGCGGTGTTTTTTTGAGCGGTTTGCTGTCGGTGTCGATGGATGCTGTTGAAAAGCGGCAATATGGGTAGATCAAAACTCAAGACATCTATATCCATCCCGCCTAGAGGTATTTTGCTTGTGTCTGAAGTTGGGGCCAAGCAGGGAAAAAAATTCTGCCGAGGCTTGAGGTTTTATTGGGCGTCCTTGTTGCTTCTCGCGGACAGCTGGTGAGTTGGCCGATATCTCGGTTGTGTCACTCTCTAGGCCAATTGCGGGAAGAGATCGGGTTGTACAGCATTTGAGAAGGAATGCGGTGGGCGATGAGAGAATGGGTATGTCAGTGCCGTCTTGGGGCTCGAAAGAGGGTAGTGTGGATTCAACGCGAAGCGGCTCTGTATAATCTGTGTTGTTGGTTGTTACATTTGAGATGCGGCGGAAATAAGCTTTTTGTTTCTCTTTCTGGAACTTGTGTCGATGGTGGAACGAATGCTTTGGGCTGTTTGATCGGCTTTTCCTGCCAGACTAACGACAAGCCACAACACTTGGCCAACGGCATTGAACAAGAGGTTACAAGCAAAGGGGCGGCCAGGGGTTGACTGCCGGCTTGATTGGTCGGCCAATGATATCAGGCTGCTTCATGGTGAGAACAAGGCTTGAGAAGATTTGACCACAGTTCCTACAGGTTGGGCTTGGCTTGGCGGACTGAAGTATATTGGTCATATTCTTGGATAAGAAGGAGGAAGAGGCGAAGGGGGAGTGTTCACTGACGTGCTATGTACTTGTAAAAGATGAACAATTATGAAAAGACAGAAACTTCCTGTGAGCTGAGGTTGGTCGGACTTGAAAGCAGGGGTGCGTGTACCAAATACCCGTAGATTCGAGATGTTAGAAAGGGCCGCTCTTTCCCAAGTGTTGTTCCGGGTCCCGCCTGTTTGGACAGCCTCCTGTCGGGGCGTCGAGGGAGCATTAAAAACAGAAACCTCCTCTCACTTCGCGCAAGGTAAATATTTCGAGGCTCCGAGTCCAAGCCAAGGCAGCTAGGTTGCATGTGGGGTTGAGGCACGGGCCGTAGTGAGGTACCCTGGAGTACCTTTCTGCTAAACTCAGGCACATAAATGCGTAAGAGTACATTGGGGTACCTTTCCAAACCGCAGCCCAACTCCTCCGCAACGGGTGCGCTGTTGGATCTTCCACCGCGATTCAGTCGGCGCCACCATTGCCACACAGCCTCGCGAAACCCCAGCTTCACAACGGCAATTGTTCACCCAGCCTTGCAATCGGATCACCACGCAGCGGCTTCTTGCTGTCCGATAATGAACATTTTTACCTGATTTCTTCCCGATAAGGCATTTCCCGAGTCCTCTCACGTTTAGTGGGGATTGAACCACAACCACCAACCACGCAACGACGCGCCGCGTCCCCATACAACCGACGCCATGGATCTTGACATTGAAATGGACGTTGATGACGTCCATGAGGCGCCGGTCCCCACGATTCCCGCAGCATATACGGAAGACCTAATTGGGGAGGACCAGGTTCGAGCCGAAAGCTACCATCTCGGATTTGCTCGGCGCAATGCGCTGACCCCAACGCGTGACTAGGAACCCGGCGAGGTGGACGAGGGTCCGAATGGCGACGATGGCGACATATCCGGCGGGGACAAAGCCGTAGTGCTATACAAGGTCCACACCAAGGGTCTCGACACGTTTAACCCGGATGATGTCAAGGACTACTTGACTGAACACTACCGTACCAGCGACCTCGCCCGAGTCGAGTGGATCGACGACACGTCCGCCAATTTTGTCTTCAGGTCTGCTCCCGCCGCCCAAGAAGCGCTCGTCGCGCTGGCGGCCGTCGAAATCGCCGACCCAACACAATTACCTCCTCTCGAAAACCTTCCCGCCAAAGCTTTCTCTCGGAAACCCGAATCAACACTGCGAGTCCGGTTCGCAGTTGAGGCAGACAAGAAAGTTGTGGGAGCTGCCGAGCGCAGTCGATTCTACCTATTGCATCCCGAATACGACCCAGAGGAGCGCCGGCGACGGGGTGAATTCCCTAGAGGAAAATACCGAGACCGAGATGACCGATACCGACGAGACAGGCGGAATGACAGGAGGAGGGATTCCCGTGAGGACGAGGAACCCGAGACGTTTGATGTGAACCTTTACGATGACGACGCGCCAGCTCTTGCGTCACGGGCTCGCAGGCCCTCGCGCCCACGGCGGCGCTCTGATTCTGCCTCTTCCGACACAAGGCGGTTGTCCCAGCGGAACCGGGACAAGGAATTATTCCCTGGGAAGGCGTCTGGTGTTGGGCGAAGTCTACGTGATCGCTCGGCTTCACCAGTGCGAGATCGCGATGGGGATGCCGAGATGGATCTGGACGAGGATGCACGGGCGGCTGCTGCGCTACGGAGCCGGGAGAAGGGGCGTTCGATCAAGGAGCGGCTCTCGCGCGACAATGGCTCTAAAGAACTTTTCCCATCGAAAGATAGTGGCAGACACAAGGAACTGTTCCCCAGCAAGCTTGGTTCGTCCCTCGGCAGCAGGGCGCAGATGGACCAGGTTAACGATACGACGGTCCTAGCAAGCGGTATGTGGCGACTCTCTCTTGCAGCGAGGCTGGCGCAAGTGCTCTAGCCTCTTCAAATGGCACGACAACTCGGTGAAAAGCCTCACCATACTTTGCCAACATTCTTTATCTATTTAATCACTCCTCCAAGCATTTCTTGAATTCATTCATTGACACCCACACTTTAGCGAGACTTGCAGACAGAATCACAGCGCCTAACGCGGCTGTCGGTGATGGTGGTAACGGCATCAACATCCGCGGCATAGCAGGAAGACGCAGCAACGAGCAGGGGATTGCCATCAAAGGCACTGGGCCAACAGTTAAGGAGTTATTTCCTGAGAAGTTTGGCAACTCGGGCAAGGAGCTTTTTGCCGAGAAGATTGAGGGTAGGGGGAGGAGGAGGCAGAAGGCTGAGGACTCGTTTTACTAGTGTAAGGGTTAGATGGGGACGAGGGGCAAACCTAACCTCCATGGATCGCCGAGAAACCGTGGCGGGGCACATACCGACATGGATTTGCGGGGACTGCTTGGGTGACTTACCAAGCGTCTCCCTCCGAGATCTCACAGCTCTCCGCTCTAACTTTCAGTCACAGGGTGTGAAGTGTGGAGGACTTAGAAAAACGCCCGTTGCTTGGGACGCACCCCTGGGGGAAGAGATCGGGGGCGACAGGGGGAATAAAGATGGCATAGCCCCAAGATTGTGCAGAGGGCCGGTTTGGGCAGTGCTGAGGATCCCAGAGGTATGGCGCCCACCTGACAACTCGATCCGCCATTGCTTGGTGTTGACAGGATTTTCAAGGCAAGCAAAGAAATAATAAAGCCTAGCAATCGCCACTCAATCAGTGCTTTTGAAGCTACACCAAGAATAATTTGGGCCGGCCCAGAAATGCCAACTGAATACACGCACAAGTCACGGCTGCCCGGGCTCAATCCTACAGACAAACCTCACTTACTGGTTTCAAGGTTTTGACCTGCATGCGACTTGTCTCTTTTTTTTTTTCAAAATCTCTAGGACGAGTCTCAAGTGGATAGACGAGGTTTATCCATTCCTATGCCAATGTGTCGATATCACCATTGCGTCAAGTGACAGACTGATGTCCTAGCACTCAACCTGCATGAGGTCCGACTTACTCACTGACCCTCTTGTCCCTATCTTTCATTATGCTGCCCTTAACCCAGCCATAATGCGGGTAACGTTGAAAATATGTGAGTGAGACCCATCCGGCGTACCCTGCGTGCCTTCCTCGTCGAGCTTCATTGTTTCTTTGTGTCACCCCCGACTGCGGCAACTGCCACATGTGTGTTATGGATTGTTCCTTCCAACTCTCCACGCATCTCATCAATCCCATGAACCGGACCCGTCCAGAGCCAAAACCTGCCTGCTCCATCCCGTCTATGGGTACCTGCCGGTTGCCAAACAACCTAAGCTCTGGGTTGTGATTCTCCCTAAGGTCAGGTGCTCAACGCCGCCTAACCCAACACATGAAACTTTTTCACGAACATCGCCTTCTCGCACACCCGAATTCCATCAACCACTTCAATCGACCTCAAAATACCGCGGTCATCATGACTGAAAATATCACCAACACGAGTTGGTTTCGCTCGTTTGCTCGCTCTGGCAGTGGTGGCAATCATAACAACAATGCCACCACCGGGGCCAGTAACACGACGACGACAAAACAACCCCAATCATTTCAACCACCCAGTCTCCAGACCCGACACACCTTCCACCGCGTCCCAACACCCATCTCAACTCCGGTGGAATCCCCCACAACTGACTCACCTCCCACTCGCCGTCCCAATAATGCCCAACACCATCCCCAAGGCCACCATCACCGCAAATCTGCAGGCGCCACTCTCCGCACCGTCTCGAGCTTCCTAAGCCTCAAGAATGGAAGCCACGGGTCCGGCGGCAAAATCGGCCGCGGTCGTGGCCGGACTTCGTCGTCAGCTGATGCGGATTTGAAGAGGGCTGATTTGGGCCTGGGGCAGGAAGGTGGGGAAACCGAGGTAAAGCGCGAGAAGGCGAAACGACGGGGACGAGAGGAGGAACGGCAACGGGAGAGAAGGGCGTCGGAGGAAGCCGCGGCATTACTGATTCACGCGCCCGCATCTTTGTCGATGCTGCCGTTGACGGATGTGGATTATGCTTCCTCATCCGTCTTGGGCTTGGAGAAGAGCATCTACGGGGCATACGGGGCAAGGAACAGAAGCGGGAGTGGTGGAGGTGTTGCCAGCCCCGCGGGTGTTGACAGGGAGAAGGAGATGGTGGATCAGGGGACGTGGCATAATCCGAATCTAATGCAAATGGCTGAAATGTTAAGCAGCGTAATGGGGAGGATGAGCAGTAGCGATCGGTTGGATCCTAGGTAAGTCTATCATGTTTCTTCGCCTATTCTTATGTCTGTTGCGGGGGAAATGGGTGAGCTAATTTGCTTTGCGTTGCAGATATCACTCATGCGTACTATCGCTCATTGAGGGTTTCTACCAGCTCACGCGGAAACTTCGCGAAACCGAGGAGAAACTAGACGAATTACAAGACCTGCGAGAGAGGGAGCTCGACGAGTTCCGTGGCATGACGGAGGAGTGGATGGAGACCGGCGAAGCCTACAAGGCAGAGGTCAAACGGCTAGAACTCGCGCTGGCTAAGGAAAGCAAGGACGGGATGGCCAGCGTTGCTCTCGCGCGCAATGGAAGCCTGGTCGACCGAATTGGGAGCAAAAGGTTTCATGCGCGACTCAAGCAATTGAACAATGTTCAAATTCAAGATATCAACAAAAGTAAAAAGCCGACACCCGCCGCACAAGAGCAACCGGATTATGTGGCGATGACAGGTAGTCATAAAATCCTTGGTGTGTACTCATCCCTCCAGCCGTGGCAGATGGCACTAACAGTTGCTAGGTTCCATGCCTAGAATTCTTGACCGTCAAAACGATATCGAGCTAAGCCGTATGTTGGAATTGCGCGAGCTTGAAGAGAGGCAAGCTCATCAAAAACGTCAAGGGGGCCGACTACGTGCGCCTCCTGTCTTCATCCACGGACACGGCGCCCCTGAATCCCAACACATGTTTGAGGAGACACCCAGAGCCCAGCAGCTTTCGTTCTTAGATATGAATCAAGGTGCCTTGGATAATACGATGCGGGAGGATGTTGCGGGGGACTGTGTTCCCCAAGCCCGCCACGTACCGCAAAACTCACTGTCATCGTTATCAACCGATAACGAGTCGATTTCATCCTCCTCATCTTCCTCATCGGACTCGGACGCTGGGCAGTCACGCGGGCCTTTTAGGTTATTTGGCAAAACGAGAGGCAAGCCGGAGAAGACGAACCGAAAACAGTCCAGCCTGTCAGATCCGACTGGCTTACCACACAGCAGCACAGGAAAAGTTAAGGGCGGGATGTCACGTCTAATGATGAGGAGTGAACGATTCTCGAACCAAGAGTCTTCACTAGAACCTCCGCCCAGTAACAAAGACCGGCGCCGGCGCTACTCGTTTGAGAAGGGTGGTGATGACCTCCTCACCGTAACTTCACCTACGTTTGGCCCTGAAGTCTCCAGGCCATGCGCATCCTCAGCTGGAGAAGGGGCCACCAACTCATCCGAAGCTAAGGCGTCTACACGAGCCAAACCTGGCCTTAGAGTAATCATACCCGGCCGCTGTGACTATGAACCCTCAAGGACGCCGTTGTCTGACGCGGGCTCGAGCTCAGTTAGCCACTCGACCTCTATGAACACCGTCAGATGGGTTGGTGAAGGTGGAAATGACAGTGATATTGCGGCCAGCCCTTACGAGGTTGATGAGCAAGGAAGGACGGGAAGCAGGAATTGATGGGGGTATTAGTAGAATAAGAGGCAAGCTGGGGATAAAATCCGTGATGAAAGAGGCGGTGGTCAGCGGATAGTAAAACCCTTGGCTTGGTGGTCGAGCTCAGCCGGGTTGGGGATACTCCTCAGCGAATCTGACACGATAATGTACTCTAACTCGCGAGGTATGTAAATGTAACGGAGAATTACCTTTTCCAAACCCCCAGCTTAAATGCGGGATATTCGTCGCGTAGCCCCCAAAGACCCCAGCAGGGTTACTGGAGGAACACTTGCCAGCCGTGGACATCACGCCGCTACATATGGATGATATAAATTCCCATATTTGGTAATAGATGGGCAATAAATCACGGGACTAACTCACTTAACGCCAGGAGTCGTCAGTACTACCTCTTGCTTGATCTTGATCACCATACGCTCTAACGTTTTCGCTATCGGAGTGTCGGTATACCGTCGGCGAGCTTGTTAATATAAGTACTCGGAGTACCCAACCGGGGGGAAAGTGATGAACACGGCATTGCCTTGAAGAAAAGACATTCCATCTCGTCCACCCAAACGTCAAGTCTACTCAGTACAACAACCAACATGATCCGTCCTAAGCGCCCACTGGCGGACTGGTCACTGACACCGGATATGACTGGATGATTTACGCGGTTTTGCTGTCGTTTGTGGTCTGTGATGCATACATACTGCGGGCACCGTGTAGGTTTTGTTTGCTCTTCGTACTCTCTCTTCTTTCTCCCTTGGTTTCTTCCTGTCCGAACCGGCGCGGCCCAGGCTGGGTTGAAGCTGGGTGGCTTGATTTTGGTTTTATTTTGGCTCGCTTCATAGTAGAGGAACAGGGCTGCCCATCGGCGTGGGAAACAACTGTAGTCGCCCTTCACCAGCTGCTCGGTCAACCATCTACACTACGTACATTGATGATGATGTGTATGGCATGGGAGATGTCCATGTATGAGCATGTGAGACCGTGCAAACCGTCACCTCCACATTCACGCCCCCTTCCTTTCTCCCCCTGATCACTCGCACACAAAGTTGTCGTTGTCATACCGGGCTTGTCTTCGCCGGTAGCTAGCGGCTACACCCGCATGACATGAGGAGAGTGGAGGCGTACCGCCAGCTGGGTCAAGATAGATCACGACAAACGCAAAGCAAACGTCGTTCCGAGTGGCCGGTATGTACATCCGATGTCAACGGTGACAGTTCCTCGTTAATCGGGTATGCATTGCGACCGCCGGATATGGAGTACAATAAGATCTCAGGAGGCCGAGCAAGAAGTGAAACTGACGATGGGTGAATATCACCGACGGTGTTCGGGTAGGAGAACGCCACCGGCCAGTCCCCGAGACGCTGTTCGGCGTCTCGTCAATTTGCTGGCCTGGCCTGCGTCTGCCCGGTTTCGTTCGCTTGATTCAAGGCCCGGCCCGGTTTAGTGGAAGTTGTTTGTCTTTTCACCCTGTCATTAAAGCTTCTTTTCGTTCTCGTATACATCTACGCTGTATGTATTTGTGTATGTATGTACATACCCATTCTCCACTTCAGCGGTTGTCAATATGATGTTTCCCCTCTGTCAAGAATAAAACATTTGGTCTATCCAGACAGGAAAGGCCTGGCAAATGGAAGCACACAACCACATTTGACATATCTCTCCCTTGTCTTCGTTCTAACTCTCTCATATCACTTGATCATCGTATGAGCCCATCTCAAGGAATTGTTTTTGACGATTTCCAAACGTCTCACTTACATGTAATGTACCGTAGATGCCAAGCGTACATACCCCGCCCACATTCATCACCTTTCCTCGCCGACCCGGACGTTCCCAGACACAGGAATAACCCCCCCTGTCCCGTGACCCCCCAAAACGGAGGCAAACAAGTCCCGGTGCCTGGTTCCCGGGACGAAAAAGAATGACCCAATTATCCTACGTGTACTGTACACTGTGGACGCAGTAACCTGCAACCCCTTCCAACGCCGGAACCTACCTAACTAACCAAGGGAGATCCTTGGTCCCCAAAAACCACACAGCTGTGTCCAGCAAGGAGTAACCCAGCTGAGAACAAGCCGAGTTAGGACACAAGGTGGGGCCCGCGGGGGGCAGAGGGCATCAAGGGAGGAGGGAGCAAACCCAAGAACGGAAACCACGGAACCCAAAGAAAAAGAAGAGAAGGGGGGAAAAAAAGAAAATGATTGACTGCCTCCATGCACGGTGCCGTCCCGAGAGGACGGTGCTCGGAGAGCAGGAAAGGGAAATCAGTGGATATGTTGGATGATGTTATTCCGGCACCGTTTCCCCTTCTTGAAAATAACCCCGAAAACCGGCTTAAGCATTGATAATTATACAAAGATGGAGATAGCTTGTGAGCGGAGTGTGGACCAGAAGGAGATTTGTTGTTTCTACTTGGGACTTGACAACACCGAATACTCCAAAATAGTTGAGTCAATTGTTTTTTTGGTTGTTCAAAACATCAACAAACAACTCACGGTCTCCTAACTTTAAACTACTATGTAGTTCAACTAAGAAATTGTGGTACGAATACTTGGAACGTCAAAGAGGAAAAGTGGATCACGGGACGGATTTCGCCGGCCAAGCCCGCCCTTGAGCCATGCCATGGGTTTGTTTGTGTATCCAACCTGCACTTGCTCAGTACACTATTTCAAATAATAAAGAAGAAACATGCACATCCTTTCCTCTCATCTTTCATGTCATCACCATGTCATGCTTTCAAATTCCCGGCCAAACCTGATGGCCGCCTCTCGCTTCAAAACCGAACTCGAACATGTCATGAGATCGCAAACACATCCTAAAAAGGGAAGGTACGGCAAACAAAAACAACACAGACACACACACAACGGCGAGCAGGGATAGCTTGACAGCTTGACAACGAAACAAGAGAAAGAAGAAAAAAGGGCGCGTGGAAACTCAGGCGGGGTTTCGAATTGACCCCGGGAGTGCCGGAGTACGTACCAAAAAGCGCGCATATTGTCCAATCAGGTCGATTCCCCACGATCTCTCTTTTTTGTTTCATTGTCAGAAAAAAAAGGGAGTGGGATGGGGGTGGTTGTACAATTACCCACAGCAGTGGGGCCGAGGGCGGGTGCCCGCTTCGGTGTCTTGCCCTCCCGGCGTCTTTCCCTCCCGGCGTCTTTTTGCTTTCCGCCCGCTCGGGCTGTGCCTGTGTGTGTTTGCGTTGTGGCACTGTGGCTCAGGTGGCTCGGGGAAGAAGGGGAACTTGAACGCTGATTGGCTCGATAAGCGAAAGCCGTTTTGGCACCCAGATCGCCGGGTCCCCCAGCGAACGATAGAATTCTTGAGCTGTGGTTGGTGAGTTGACTGAGATGTGACTGGGATGGGCGCTCTCGGAAAGGACCCCGATCCTGACGGACTGTCCGTTGATGAGAGTTGAGATGAAAAAGTTGGCGTTTTTGAATCGACCATTTCGTCTCGTCATCTCATTTCTCTCCCTCCTGTACAGTTGGGGGTCACCCGTTGCTGTGATCGAGTAATTATTTAGCTTCAAGCTCTGTTACCGAGGCTCCGCACAACTTCCGGTCGTATCAGCATATTTTTCTCCTGCTTCCGAGGAATCTCGCATTTTCGGAGAAAAAAAAAACATGTGCTCCTACTTGGAGCTTGGTCATCAGTGGTTTGGATGTGTACCACGGGGTACTCCGTAACAATACTCCGTAACAAGAGATCCTTCGTTTTTCGAGTACCTTGCCGATAAACGGGTCTAGAGTTGCGGACAGCTCCGACTGTTCCAAAAGGCAAGCACGCCTTTGCATCTCTTTTCCCTTTCCGCTTCCACCGGGGCCTACCGAAGGGCCGCGCCGATGAACAATGCTAACCGCAACTGTTTGTTGTCTGTCCTGTTGCCGGCTGCGTGACTTGCGTCGGGCTTCGTTCCGGCAAGCGAAGCCACCAACAGCGAAAAACAAGCCCATCAAATCATCGTCACGGTGCATTCCGGGATCGGGGCCAGATGTCTCAGGTGCCAGCGCGGACCAACAGCTACCGGCAAGCAGCCCGAAATCACACACCCCCTTCACCCTCGCCTTCACCCTCACCATGGAACATCCCACGCGGTCGCCGCCAACACTAAAACTAGCGCTGGCGTTCGGACATTCGGCCGTTAATAATCGGTGGGCCTCCTAGCAAGAATTAACCAGGAACACCCTTAACGTGAGTTCTTCGCCCGGCCCGAGCACCGAAAAGCAACGGCGCCCCACCCGGGGGCCTCCGGGCTTCTTCCTTGCGGCGGCGGTAACCATGTAGTGTAGTGTACGTACTTGGTAGTGTAGGAGGAGTGTTAATGACGGGGCGGCGGCAACGGAACCGGCGTGGAATTTCATACTACTATGTAGTACGGATTCCAGTCACCTTCACAGTGATGGGCCGTCCGTTTCGACGATCTTGGCCATCCGTCTCCCGTCTGACCCGACGGTGTGGCTTGTGGTGCTGATTGGGCCCAAGCCACCACCTCTTGTGTGGCCCTGTGGCGACGGGCCAGTGGGAGGCGGGTTGATGAAAGTTCGATCGGCGACTGCTAACCTTCTGGGGCCGCCCAGAGCGGGCACCAAGAGCACGCGGCCAGCCAGCGTGGGGAGTTGCCGCAGCCCCGCGGAGAAGATGACGTTGCTTGTGCGTGGATTGAAAAGCCGATGTGCGGACTGAAAAGCCGATCGGGATTCCCGACTTTGCCGTTGGCGCCCGTCCTGTTGCTTGGCCCCCCGCTTTCTCCTCTCATCACCGACCGGCGTCGTCACAAGGCGCCAAAGTGTTCCTCCATATCGCGTGTGATGCTAGCAACTAGGTAGGAGAAGGACCTGGGGAGAGGGTATCGGAAGTCGGCTTGTCGGATTCTTTGCTGGTGTCGGAGCATGCAGCGAGCGACCTTGCTCCGCTCGAGAGGAAGTTCGCCGTCAGCCAGTGATGGCGCGGAGAGAGGGAGTGGAGGTTGGAATCGCCAAGCATTCCTGGCCGTTTGCGCTAAAATCCATCGCGTGGAGTGTGTGTGTCTTTGTGATGTTGGTGTTTCCTGTTCTTGTCGACTGATCAGCTCGGACCCTTGTTGCGCTGAAAAGGGGTTGGCAGTTGGTGGGGTTGGCCCAACATAGAAAGCCCCATCCTTCCGCTGCCCGTTGGATGGAGAAGGAAACAACCAACGACGGTTGATGCTCTCAAGTGTGGTGGGTCGGCGACTCGGCGTTCGCACCGACATGGGGTGCGTTCAATCAGCGTAACGGTCTTCTCCCCGAACCGGCCCTCACCCTGGGCCCATACCAGCGTTGTGCATGCTGTTTGGCTTCCGGGCCGGGACGCTAACGGGGACGCGGTGGAAGTGGAAAAACGGTGTTCTTTCTCAAACTCTGTTGATGCCGGCCTCTTTCTTCGGCGTCAACTCCGGCTAAGGCAGTTGGTTTGTTTCGGCCTCAAAGTTCCATCAACGGTGTATTGTTTTATAGTGGCAGGTGTTGGAGATGTTTTGTATGCTGAACGTTCGCATGTCTGCTGTCCTGTTTCGTCTCTACGTTGCTTGATGCTCGATGCTCTCTTTGGTCTGGGGCTCCAATGATTTTTTGGCCTCTGTCATTTCTGCTTGGTTGTGGATTGCCGCGGAGTTGATCGGTGAAGTTCAACAGCAGCACGTTCAGGTAACACAGTGGACGGCCTGTGTGACACTACCACCGCTGGATGGACGATCCTGTTTGTGGGACGAAAGAATCGGGACAATTTTATGGTAAGCAAGCAGGGATTAGGCACGATGTGTGCCTTGCTTTTCATCCCCGGACAATGGGAAGCGGTTGATGAGGCTGCGGTCTCGCGGCGTGAGTTGCGCCCCCTCGTGGGTAAAAAGACATACAATACCGGTACCATTGTATCCGCCGTGGGGGTGGTGGAGGTGCGAAAATGAAGTTTCGTTAAGCGCTGCAAGCGGGCCTCCGTCTTTTCCAACCTGACCAGGAACCAACGGAATTCCCCGTCAAAACGCCAGGGGATCCTGGCTCTTGGGAACCGTCCCATCCCACTGACGGCTGTCGTTGCGAGATGATATCCTCATTGCAATTTGGGCATCGCCAGGATTCCCCTCCGTGCCTCACTTGGGAAACTGCGGTCCTGTCGAGCAATTTGCAGTTCCTGCGTCATGAATGCGGTGTCGTGTGTCGGCAGAATTGTCAAGGGTGGATCGATCTTTTGCCGTGCTGTCAATCAAGACCCATGGCGGTGGAATCCTCGACGCAGATCTTCCCAACAGAGCCGTATTTGGCGCCGACTCCTGGCTTCTTTCGTCATTTTCGCTTTCGAATTTTGATCGATTGGGAACCGAGTCGGCCTTGCGCACGCTGTGTTGGAGAGGATTTGGAGGATGAGATGCGGGCGTTTTACTTCCTCGGTCTGCAACAGAATGAGGTGGCTCGCCAGCAGATGGAGACTTGGAGATTTGGGAAACAGAAGGCGCTGTGCGCGAAAGCCACAAAGCGCCTTCCGTCTCCGACTCGGGCCCGTGCCCGCAGACTTGGGAAAGACCCGCTGTGGCCTGGGGGGTCAGACAAGCTCCCTGGCAGGTTATACCTCTTCTCCAGTCTCACAATACCAACGTCGAAAGCCGTCCCTTTGTCTGTGCACTTGCTGTTGGCGACGTCGCCCAGGAAGGGAAATTGAGGAGGGCCGAGTCGGAGTCTTTCCCGATGTTGATTTTGTTTTGTTTCTGACGTCCCCTCCCGCACAGTACTCTGTACCGAGTACTCTGTACCGAATACTCCGTACAAGGTTAGAACACAGTCGTCGGCCGGCAGTGCATCTCAAATCCAAGATTGCTAGGGTTCGTGATCTTCCCAAATCAAAAGTTTGGACGACGCGCTGTCCAAGAAGAAGGCTAACTACGATCCAGGAACCCCGTTTCCACAAAAACGAATCCGTCGCAGCTATTTCCCCTTTTGCTTTGCCTGGGCGAGAACGGAACAAGGGAGCAAGGGTAACGAGTTCAGTTAACGTGAAAGCAAGGGCCAGGAAGACTGCGTGCCCAGGCAAGCCAGGGCCTGGGAGTCTGGGCACGCAGTGTCGCAATCGCGGGATCTGCAGCCTTGGGTTACACCCACGGGAACGAACTCGAATCTCTTGCGAGGTCGCCGACCTGGTAGTTCCCGACGTTGCATTGGTAAAGGAAATACCACCCTGCGATGCGTCCGCGGGGAACGACCTTGTGCCGGGTCTGTGTGGGCGCCGTGCGGCTGCTCCAGTGCTCAATGATCTTTTCCTTTTCTTTTACTTGGTTCCAAGGGACGGCAATGTTTGGGAATAGCCATGGCCACCCCCGCTCTCCGGGAAGGGGTAGCGGGAAGAGAGAGAGAGTGTGTGGAGGAGAAAAGAAAAAAAGAGGGAACAAGGCACACGCACGGGCGACCCTGCGAAACAAAGATTAACTAACGTTAGTGTCGGCGGGGCGCGTGAACGGTTGCAGCATCAACCGACCGTTTTGCTCACGGCTCCTCCTCCGGATCTCTGCTCTTCCGAAGCATCCTGCAGCAACCATTGGAAAAAAAGGTCGCAAGTTAACTGCTAGCGGGCAGGGCTCGAACCTGGGCCGTTGCGATCGCCCCCCCCCCTCCCCCCCTTCATCCCCTCCTCCGTGACCCAAATGCTAGGATATGGCTGTCTCAGGGTTGCGGATCGTGGGCGGGACTGGCGACTTCCAGCCATTCACATCCCGCAGAACGCCGATGAGGGTGCGGGTGTGGGTTGATCTCGTTTTCTCTTGGGACAAGTAACAACCCACGCCGACCACACCGACGGTTAACCCCCTCCCCCCGCCCACACTTCAGCCAGCCCCAGCGGCCTGGGATGGAGGGACGGGACCTTTGCGGGTGGTTCGCAGGACAAAGATAGTGGACACATCAGGAATTGTTGCAGCAGGAAACAAGGGAGTTGGCGTTCGTTTTTTTCAACGCACGGCGGAGTGGAGAACGTTTGGTGACGCCCCCCAGGGCCAATCTCATGTGGATGGGCATCTCGCCGTCGAAACGGAACGCCCAAGGCGTGATCCGCCTGGCCGGACACTGACGTGGTGTGACGAGAAAAAGGGGGGGCGTAGAAGTGTGAAGGTGAGCGGTTGGACTTTCCGCCGTTCAACTTGAGAAGAGGGGGCGGGCAGAGAGGAAAAAGAAAGGGAAAACCATGAATCGTCTTTCGATGAGACGAGCTTGCCCACGATTTCCGGCCTGCACGGCATCGCATCCGATCATCTTGACTGGGGGGTGAATCGGACGATTTTGAGTCGTGAGTTCTGGCGTGTTAAGCGTGTGGGGGTCAAGTAGTCGGGGGTTCGAGAGGCGGGGGACTGTGGTTGAGTTGTTGATTCTTTGCTTCTTGCCTGAATTCAGCTCGTGTGATTTGGGCCATCGATGTCATCGTTAGATGGGTGTGGTGTATGTGTATGTGTATGTGTATGTGTATGTGTATGTATCAATATGTCTGTCCACGGTGTCGCGGGTGCCAAGCGGGACCGGGACGCCGGCACGGTTCGCTTGAGGTTTGAGGCTGGCTGACCTCGCTGTGTGTTGTGCTGTGGGTGCATGTGTGTTTGAACAGCCAGCCTAACTAGTGTATGCCTGACAGCAGAGAGAGAAAGGGGAGGGTGGAAAGGACAAGGCGGGTCTTTTCAGCTTGTTCTTGAGTCCTTGTTTGCTTGCATTGATACAATAGTTGATATCTAACTACGCATAGATCTTGCGGCTCCCTGGCTATTCTTGTGGAGATATATCAAACATTCACACTCACTCTCCAACAAAAATGCGAATGAGCAATGTTCTCAATAAACTTTCATCGACCTGAATAGTGATCACTCTGGATCTGTTTGAATTGTTCCAGGGGTCAACGTGGCAGATCCATGGGTAGACAAGGATGTCGAGTTAAGAAAAATTTATCGGAATAGCTTTGCTTTTTCTGGTACCGCTCACCCCCCCTCTCACCGCAAGGCGTCCATCCTTCGATATTGGTTCCGAACGACGGAATGATGACACCAAACTCGGTGAAAGAAGGGACGGCCATAGTTAACCAAATCATTCTGTTCGTCACTGGAGTTGGAGGAAACTTGGGGAACATTTTGTTGAGTTTCTCATCCGAGAATGCGCGCAGCATGTGTGCTGGCTGCTATTATTCTTCACCCTGTAGTACCCGCAGTACCACCCCGAAATTATTATTGTACAATAGGGCCTCCTTATCCCCTCCACCCATCCACTCTCCATGACATTGCTGCGTTCGTAACCCGGTTCCGTTTTCCGCCGTGATAGCCAGCCAACCCACCCCGATGTCCTTGGACCCGTCATAAAATATAGTCGAACAACAAAGGAAAACAGTGACTGCCCGGAATATTGAAACACGGGAGAGAAAGCCACATGTGCCGAGCCAAATGAAATAAAATATACCCCAGAATAAGCCGAAAGGGGGGTTTTGAGAATGAGGGAAAGCGATGACAAGTAACAGAAAACTGGGTATCCTATAGAGAACAAAAACCATCCGATATCGCGGGAAAAAAAAAACCATCCGTACATGTCTTACATCCACCGGTGAGATACACACCTCATCCCCTGCCATCCACCTAGAAACGCCGTTCCAAAATCCGTGGTGTATATCCTTTTTTTAACCCCAAGCAGAGACAGAGATAGAGAGAGAGAGAAAGAAAGAGATAGGCCAAGAACAAGCCAGGCATGCTCTTGCTTAGTTAAGAAGGAATGAAAGCGAGCTCTTCCCTTTTTCTCTCTTCTCTGGTGAGCTCTCGTGCTCCTGCTCGCGGAGGTACCCTGTGCTCGGCCGCCGGCCCTTTGTCGGATACGGTTCCCAACGGGAGGATGAACCGGCCGACGACAAGCCTCTGTAGACGGGTGTCGTGGGGGTTGTGATGTACCTGCTCCGCGGGGAGTAGGCTGTGTTGCTGCTGGTGCTGCTGCCCTCCGAGCACCGACGAATGGGGCCGGTGGCGTAGTGAGCGTATCCGGTGGTCGAGTGACCGAGTTGGCCAGGAGCGGCCATAGGAGGCACGGTCGGGGTGCAACTGGCAGTGGGTGGTGTGGGCGGGGCGTAGTGAAGAGGAGGAAGAGAGACGGAGGTTGGCGAGCAGGATGCGGAAGCGGGCTGCGAGGCGCTCCAGGTAGAACCGCTATCAGAGACCAGCGATGGGGGGCGCTCCGAGTCGTAAGAGTGTGCGGGCGAGGACCGCCGTGGCCCGTCGAAGGGAAGACTGAGAGGGACGGGTGGGAGGATGCCGCGTCGCTCGGGGAGAGCGGCCAGGCCGAGCGAGGGAGAGATGTCTTGCGGGTACTGTTGGTGTTGGTGTTGGTGAGCGATTTGAGGTAATGGCTGTTGGTGTTGGAGCTGATGCTGGTGGTGCCGCTCCTGACCAGCCTCCTGCCTCTTCGACGTCTCCTTCCGCTTCGCTCCGTTCCACCAGTTCTTGATCTGGTTGTCGCTGCGGTTCGTGCCCAGGTTCCTCGCAATCTGCGCCCACCTTTGCCCGCTCTCGCTCACCATCCGCATGATCTGCCGTCCTTCGTCGTCCGAGATGGGTGAGCGGTTGAGCCCCGGCTTGAGGTGTTGTGTGTACCGCTCCCGGCATTGCTTGGCCGACCGAATGCCCATACCCCCCGCAATGCGTGTCCAGTTGGGCCCGTACGCGGAGTGCAGTTCCAGGAGGAGGACATCTTCCTTGCCCTCCCAGTTCCGCTTGTTGAGTGCCTGTTCCGATAACATGAGTGCAGTTGTTGTGTGGTTTGTGGTGTGCTGTCGTGGATGTGAGTTTGTGCGTGCGATGCGACCCGAGTTTTGAACAACCGGGATCAGCAGCCGAGTTTTGTCCACGAGGCTGAGACAGGTTTGGTGTTCCTGTCGTGGCGAAGTGGTGGAAGAGGGTGACGAATGAGAAAATCCGAGTCCTTAAAAGAGTTCAAGTTCGGTGTCGTCAAATGTTAAAACAGTACAGACCGAGGGCCGACGTCTTGGAGAAGATGATGGGAAGGAGGGGGGTTCACGGGGGAGCGGGGGGGTCATATAGTAGGCAATCTGCATGGCGTGGGGAGATCCAAGAGTGATCAGTCAGGACGAGGCGCTCCCGTGTCCAGACGATCGGCTGCTTGGGGTGGACGCCTGAGGGGTGGGTTGCAACCCTGGGGGCGTATTGTTAGGAGTCAACGGGGATTCGACTTCTCCCGGGATGTGGGCCTGTTCAAAGCAGGGACATGGATCATGGACTGCAAAGCAACTCTTCCCACACACCCCCCCTTCGTCCTCCATATCCCTGTCTGATTACCCACCTGTAATTCCGCGTACTGAAGTACCATCCTTCGCAGGCTCGAGGCCGCCAGGGGCATGTTCACCCCCACACCCTCCTTGCTCCATCGAATCGGGCTTTTCTCCTGCAGTGCTTTTTGGCCTTGGTCAACCCAGGAATCTGGAGATCACGATCACGATCGAACTGCCAGCAGATTTGAGCCCGATGGGGCGCCGAGGTTTGTGCAGATATCTTGGCAAAGCGTGGTGGGGACCGCGTCGAACAGGACCTTTTTTCTTCCTCGTGTACACTAACGTTAGTGTAGCGAACGAGGGCCAGTCACTTGTTTAGACAGCCATGAGACATCGAATCAACAAGTCGGCCGACCTAAGTGTGCATTGGTCCCGTATGTTCCTGCATCGTGTGCCTCGCCGCAATGGTGCTTCGGCGGACCCGGCGTTACGTTACCAGGTTTCAAGGTCAAAACTGCGATCTGAACATGCGGCCAACTCTTTTCGCAAGCTGTGGTCCTGGGTCGTCCATTGGGAACGAAAATAAAAAGAAACCTGGGACAGCAACAGATTACTGCGGACCACATCCTCGGATTCCCATCAAAAACAGCAACATTGATGGGATGCTGGGGGTTCGGACGCAGCTGAATCGCATAAGATATGGGATGAAGAGCGTCCTCGCTTCTGTACGGCACTTTGACGAGCCATCGCCTCCCGAACCCTCGATGCCCACGAGCTGATCGTATCATCCATGTTCTCGGGAGGTATATGATATGTGTTATAGCCCTCTCCTTCCTTGAACAAGGGACTGAGGCGGTGACGGGAAGCGAAACATTCTGTCGGGTCGCATCCCCGTTCATTGGGTCGCTCCGACCAACCAGCTCTTTTCAGGACGTTCTGTCACATGAAGACACCTGCTCTTTGGGATGTTCAGCTTTCTCTCGGTCGCCTCGAATCTTATGAACCACACTACCATCCCTCCTTTTTTGTCTGTTACTGAAAGTAGAATACTTGCGCAGGAAAACCGGGATGGGTGCCATGAGTGCCTGACGGATGTTACCCTAACCTCGACGCTGTGAGTGGCCCGAGGGCTCCCGCTCGCGGTCTTCTCCAAAGGCGCCCCGTACTTGTTGCTGAAAGGATGCAGCAACATCGATCGAACTTGGCTCCACGAGAAGACTTCATGTCAGCATTTTTGGCTTTCGTCTTCCTGGTTCAACAGCGAGAGACCTCGAAATGAGATTCAAAGCCCCAGTGACCCAGCGATCCGGTCCGTGCTGATCCTTGCGGGTGGCTTCAGTGACCCATCCACCTGGGTCCCCAGCTGGCCGGCTGAATGCACGCTCTGGGGTGCACCAATTCGCAACGGTGGTTCCTTGTTGCTGTGCGCCGAAAACGGCGGGTCTCCCCTCTCCCCCCCGCAGGCCCGGCTCTCCCCAGATGTATCGGACCATTTTTATTATTGCTGTGCCAGCTGCCGGCAGCAATCGGAGAGTTGGTATTCGTAGGGTCGGTGGTCTTTCGCGGTGGCTGTCTGGTGACATCAAGTTTTGCTTTTTGTGTGTCGAACGAGGTGGGTAGTTAGGCATAACTAAAACTTTACTGCGACGCTTACACAGTAGAAGCTGCCGCTGTCCCTTCGGACAAAATATTGCTGTACATAGTAGTGCGCACTAGATAAAGAATGTAATCTAACAACACGGCTGATGACGTTGAGAACCCAAAAATGCATGGAAAGGTGAATGTCAATGCGATGGACGATATCATATAATTATAATTGATGGTACAAATGGAAATCACACCAGAGAGGTACAAACTACTCACCAAAGTCGTTACAGTAATTATCGGTATTACCCAGCGTTCCCGAGGGTGGGTGTTTGCACGTCCCTCGTTTGACCCTGACTGAACTCACGGATCTTTGCGAGGCCGGGAGCGGGGAAACCTGCAAGTTATTCCTCATGGGTTCGCATCAGAGGAAGGTTTCTCTTTTTCCCCAACAGAAAACGGTCGACAAAAGCTCAAAGCTCGTGGCCCGTGGCTCGTGGCTCGTGGCCGGTTGTTTCTTCCTTCCCCCAATTGCCCGCGGGCGAACCTTCTGCATGTCTTACTGCGTGCAGCCTGGTGGCCGTTACTTCCCTCTCTCGAGTCTCCGCCGACCGTCAGGTGCGATGTGACGCCACACCTGAAACGGCTCCGATCGTGACTTCCTCAGCTAGCTCTTTCGCACACCGACGAAGGGAGCTGGTACTGGGCAGCCCCTCCTCAAAAAAACAGAGTCCGCCGCCCCCCAATTTCGCTTTCCCTGGCGCAACCACCCAACAAGGCGGGAAATCGGGATCCCGTTTCAGGATGCACCCAAACAACAAATCTTCGATCTGGTCACCTGAGGTTACCGGTATCCTTGCCGATGCAACCTATTACCGGGCCCCCATGGTATTTGGCCAAGTCCTCGGTCATCATATCTTCTCACATTTTTGAGCGTCCATCCTCCCCGATCGCTAAATTGCACTGTAACGATGAGAACCCTACTTGCTCTTCGAGTTACTACGGAAAGGACAAATTAACGAGCCGCGTTGTGTAGAATCACAAAATTCATGACTTGCTCCAAGGTCGGCGTTCCGTTCGACCTGCATGATCGTCCCGCCGAGCCAGGTTTCCTATTCGTCAACCACACCTTCATTGCTCGTGTGTTGCCCATCCACGGACCGTGTCCCTGGACACCACACCGAAACGGACGATGTTTGGACAGTCTCTGGCAAGCAACAATACGCAATGTTTCGGAAACACTGTCATCGAGGACCTGCAACGGCTGACGGCAAATGGGGGGCCCCACGTTCTCCCCGGCCCTGCTCGATGCTGTGCGGGATCAGGGCGTTAACGTTACCATATCAAGCAATATCGACGCTTTGGGGCGGCTCGAGGGCGTATCCCGAATAGCTGCGATGCATTCACAGTCGCGATGGCCCCATGGATTATCCATCCCGCGTCAAGCCACTTGGTGGACGAACACCGGTTCCCGTTTTCGCGGCGAGGACAAAACCGTTGATCGCCGTGGGCCAGTGATGGACGAGCTGTTCACGGAGCGAAGGGTTGTGGTTGGCTACCGAAAACGGCAGCTCTGGGTGTTCGGGGCGCCGGCGGTTCGGGCACCACATGTGGCTAAAGCCCGACTCGGGGACCTGGGACCGGGAAGGGGTAGGATCCGCCCGTTAGCGTTGACGCAAAAACCGTTGTCACACAGCGCCGGGTCGGGGTCACCCAATCATGCGGGACAGATCTTCAGTGGCGTTCCCCGGCTTCCTGCCGGGGGTCCCTGCAGGTACGTACTGTCATCCGTCCTTTGGCCGTTAGCTGTTCCTGGACAAATCAAGCGAAAGCTCTCAGCTGTCTCCTCGATGGCTTGGCAACCCAAACGGGAACTCGCTTTGCAAGTTTGTGGTGGGCTCCGACACGACTGCCTGAGCTCTTGAGAGTCCAGCCTTGCCGCTGACATTGGAACTTCATTGGGAGCAGGTGCTGGTGAGATTATTCGTCCACGCCTCGATGCTCGGTTCTCTTGCAGGGAACGCCCTCAGTAAAGACCCTCCGGGCCTCCCAAGAGAACGCAATGTAACCTCCGGCCAGTTTCGGGAGCATCCACTCGGCATCCCGAGTAAGAGACGTCGCAATGAACAGTGGGGCGCTTTAAACCCAGACTCAAAATAGAAGGGCGGGACTTGGTCATGATCGATTGGGGGAGCACCAATGGTTTGGAGGGGCTTCCCGCTGCGTTTCAACCTTGACGACCGTGCTGAACGGGTGAACAGGTGAGGAGAGGCTCGCACGCTGTTTGGTCTGCCTGACGGTTTCAAGACCGTCATTGGGAAATGGGCATTCATCTGAATGGGCCGTTGTGGTGAGCCCAAGTCCCCACTCAGGAAGCCACCAAGGTGCGCCAAACGCCGCCATGTCAATCTTCCAGCCGGTCCTTGCTCTCTCATTGGATTGACGCACTCATGCCGGACCCCTGTCCAGCTCAAACTCAGAGCCGCCTCGAAACGGCATTCGAGTTCCGCTTCTGCAGCGAAGAAAAAGTTACGCCTGTCGGAACAAGGCTCCAAGGCTGGGCGGAGAACTCCAACAAGCAAAAACATCCACCTCGGCGACGACGGGGACCGCTCCCAGCGGCCCGCATCAACCGTTTTGCTCTCCGTTTCCCTCGCGGCACGTCCTTGGTCCTCCTTTGGCCTGTGTTGGATGTTACACAAGCCTCATGAAAGCTGATCACCCAGTCAAGGAACGTGGAGCCCCGATCTCCTCAGTGTTCGCCCCGCCCCTCGAGATCGTGGCCGTTGAGCGTGTGTTGTGAAACACGGCGACGGGCTTCATCCATTGGCGAGCGAGAAAACGCCCACCTACGAATACCCCCAAATAATCAACGCTCCTCGGCCTCAACGACACGTCACTGGAGGCAGTATTCTGCTCAGTCGAAGATATGGGCCCTCGGGCCCGAGAGGCGTGGAGCGAGAAAACAGCAGTTCTTCACCCTGGCCCTACCGGAGCGGCTCCCGTGGGTTCACGGAACGCAGGCCGATGACGAAAATCTCTTGTGGTGTCCGCTGTCTTTCCCCTTGAGGAAAATGCTGCTCGCTCGTGGGCAGCTGAGACGGGCGCCGACGCGGGTCTTCAGATTACGATTGACCAAACAGACCGAGCAGAGAGGGACCCAGCGACGTGCTGTCGGGAACGTTATCGACCGGGACAATCGGCCGCGAGGATCTCCCGGTTTTGGGACTCCCGGCCTCCCACCAGCTCCGGTTGTTCACCCGTTGATGGGGAGTTTTGGGTGGAGATTGGGAATCGATTCGCCCCCCCTGTGAGGTGGCTCGTGCGGCCTCAGCCTCCGCTCTGGGACACGGACATGGACACGGACATGGACATGGACATGGAAAACAGCACAAGCCGCAATAACCCCCATGTCGACTGTTCCCCGATCCAGGTCCCCTGCACCCCTGGAGTTGCCCGAGAAAGGTGGCCAGAAATATCGTGAGAACGACGATTTCCCTCCCGAGCAGCAGCAGGACGCTTGCGAGCGACAGAAGGAGAAGGAGAGGGGGTCAACAAAAGCCCTGCCCTTGTTTCCCGCTAGTGCGGTCGCCGTCAGCGTCCCATCCAGAGCGGCGATGATGGGATTCGATCGACCCGCGCGATCTCACGCTCCACGCCCATTGTTTTAACCCTGGTCGTGAACGAGTCTGGGGCAGGCGGGTGTTTTCGTTCGAGAAAAAGAGACGGGCCTTTCTCCCACGCAACGAGAGAGGCACAACACAACAAACGCCGCCCAATTTCCAATTTCCAAGGCGAGCCCCTTGCCCTCGGCCTGCATGTCTCTCGCTATCTTACCCCAGTGGCCTGCCTTCCATCGCTCCGAGGTCTTGGCTGATGGCATGTTTGAGACATATCACTCGCCTGTGACGGGCGAGTCCGTGCTGTTGGGATCACGCCATTCACGACGGGAATCTGTGTGAATCCTGTGTGTGTGGACGGCGGCGACAAGCGGTATCACTCCGGAAAGATTTTGTCTCTCTCTACCTCCCTCTCTGGGCATCTGCGTGCCTGTGTGGATGTCGAAGGTAGAGAGGTAATGTGCGAGGGGGATACAACATACCACAACATGCGTGGTGCAGCTGTATGTATGTATGTCTGTGCTGGCAGCACGATCGGAGGATTTGAAATCTCCTCTTACTTTCTCGCCGGACCTGAGACCTGCAAGAGGATTCTCCCCTCAAACGCATGTCTTGTTTGTGACTCCGGGTCCCCCATATCCGCAGGACGCAGGACACAGTCCACCTCTGTGTTAGATATCTGCGGCATGGGCAAGACAGAGCCGACGTCTGACCACAACCAGCCGTGACTACATAGTAGGTTCTTGGGCGAGGGAAGAGGGGGCCAAAAAATGGGACGAAGGAACGGGGTCGCTCAACGAAGACCCTTCCCCACTCCTTTCCCCCCTCTCTTGCCTCCTCCTTGTTCTTCTTGTTGACGGGGGGTAAGAAGTCAACTGGAAGCCGAACTGTGCCGTTGGCCTGCGTGCGGGCTTCCCGTGCGGGTTCAGATTTAGCTACCATCGTACACTACTACTGGTGTATGTATGTCCGAATACGCAGCTCTGGAGCTGAGGAAAGCGGAGCCGAGGTACTTCCGATGGGTAGCTGAGCGTGCGAAAGGGAGCCTAGCAAGAGGGCATCGCCGCATTCCGTTGCTTTGGCCCGCTCTGCACCTGCTGAGGCGGGTTGAGAGCAAGCTGAGGGCGATATCTCCGACTTCTGACATGATTAGTATACACTATGCTTTTCTTGTATGCGTTCCTCAAGACCGACCCCCTCGAGACTGCCTGCTCGTCCGGCGAGTCTGCGCTATGGGTACTTACTGATAGTATTCGAACGATTCTTCGTGAGAAGAACCAGAACACATGTGTTGTGTTCGATTGGTCGTCCTCACTGCTATCACCAAAGATTAATCACACAGTCATAAGTAGAGTTTGTCCCTCTTACCGGCTCTCCTCATACGACAGCATCTCAATTGTTGCTGCAGTTCTCAACACGAGGACGGGACACCCTGTCCTCCTCCCGAACAATGCAAGCACCTCACTGTCGTCGTTCCCGATCTCTCCAACTATTGTTTCCATGTTTCGGCTACTCGTTCCGGGCATTGCTTTTCCTCTTCTCGGGTCTCGGGCACCCGCGGCGGGCTTCCATCCAGGCATCCAGCTATGCGGCGACGGGCGCGGTATGATGTTTTTTGGCTAGTTATCATGTCGCCCCCTCAGTTTCACTGGTTGGCCGCCCTGCAGTCCTCGGCTACGAATGTTCGAGACAGTTCACACATGCAGCGTATCTCTGTCTCTCCATTTACATAGTACGTGTGGGGGGGGG